>NC_079171.1:4995093-5067593 GCF_947568905.1 Ostrea edulis | reverse complement strand
TATTACAGGTTTAAAATTTTATTATTTTATTACTAGCCTCAATCTAGGCGGACTCAAACTTACCTGGAAAAATCTAAAGGGTTGAATACTTTGCATAACACGTATCTTCATTAAAAAACACAACGCGAAGTAAAAATAACATATCAATGGTAGTGACAGAATGTCCAACTACTACAGTGGTGCCGTTTGAACCAGGATTTGAGTCAAGTTTGAATGTTATTTAAATGTTGAAGTGAAGTTCTAATTTGTTTGAAAATGGCAACAGGTGCGTCTGGTCCTTCGAGTAAGGGCGAGCATGATGAATCAAATCGCCATTTTGAAAAGTATGTTGACGACATATTAAAACGATTAAAAAGGCAAAGTGACAGAAAATCCCCTTTTGACACTGATTACAATTCAGTCAGCGGTGCTAGACCGAAAATTAAAAAGACGCATTCGAATGCGTACGAGAATAGAGACCTGTCAAACAGGTTTGTTAGTCAGTCAGATCGACATCGTTTTGATGACAATAGCCGTTTGGTATATCCGCCACGACGCGGAATTATTTCGGATAGAACTCGGCACAAGGAGTGCAACACTCCCAGACAAACTTACGAATATTCTTCAATGATAACAATGGTTTTGTAGATCCGCCACGACGCAGTATTGATCGGCACATGGAGTACAATACTCCAATTCATTTTAGGTGTGAGGCATGTCAACATGCTCTTGACTTTATATGTTAAAACAGTCTATGTCTTGTCATTAAACAAGAAACATTACCCACGACTGGGTACATAGAAATGATCTTGCCTGCTGCTCTGGTTAATTCTCGTGCTGTAAAACGAGGAAATCTATCGATTAAATATTTTATTGAATCAATGGCATCTTCATTTCTTCTACATGGAATGCTTAAAGCAAACAATGTCGAGTTCCAGGTTAACCCAAGCCACTTTAAACACTATACGGGCTGCAACATGGATTATTCAACATTAATAATAAAAAAAAACCTGCTTTAAGAAAGGTAATTTTAACAAAATTAGATCTCTGTAAACAAGTCTGGAGATCTAGACCAAAACCCAAACCGTCATCTAGGTATAAAACTATGTCTATCCCATTGTTTCTCCAGTATTTGACAATGTCGCAAACATTTTGTAAAGACTTAAGGTGCTGAGGTCAGGCCAAATGGTAACACATTGAAACAATAAAATTTGTGTTCCCATGAAAAAGAAAAAATATACTAACTCACCCAGTCAATAAAAGCGTGCAATTGAGGGTTTCAAAATCATGGTTTATCGACCATTCAAAATATATATGGTAACATGCGTTTATTAATGGTAAATATCTGTTGAACACTCACCTCAAATTGTTTCAAGTTAAGTATGACATATTTTTTTTTTTTTTTACAGAAGGTCAAAGTATAGTATATTTTTCGAGATTTTTCTCACATGTAACCTTCGTTACTGATTCCTTAACATGATAATATGTAAGATAAACATTAATTTTCCATGTATTATTCCATAACTTGTATTGGAATTGACTGAGCATATATTTTTCTAATTTGCGAAAGACAATATAAATACAGGGTTTCAAAGAAAATATTTAATCAACACAACAAGAAATTATCCGCTGTAAAAGTCAGCAATAAGATGTTAAGAGCGCAAAATAAACGACTAGATATCACTTTCAATATCTTTGAAATGGCAGAAAATAAAATTGATTAACAAATATTCTCGAACAGTTCAATATGTATGAAACATGAAAACAAAAGACTAGCAATAGATATAGAACAATAACTTTTTTGTATGTAAATGAAGTAGCGCTATAATTATGTAACGTATGTTTCAACACTTACACAACAGTACATCCATGAAAATATTATGCCAAAATTGTCATCATCAGTTATTCTTTATGATTGATGTTGCAAAATCATAACATCACTTAATTCAATAGAAATACCAATTTCAATAGAAATATAACGTAGACAAGCAGATTTTTTTTTTTTTTACCAAATGTGTCTTTTCTTCTGAATTTGTTAATTTGCAATAAATATTTATTAAAACAAAAGTAAAAGATTGATGTTGCGCTATATAAATGCTCATGATTCTTATAGAAAAAACAGACACATATTTTGAAACCTGGATTGCTCTTTGTAACAATGAAGGTAACGTATGTTTCTTATTTTTCCTTTCATTACTATAAACACACCATTTCTATTCAAAAAATGGAAAGAAACATATTTACACTTTTCTAACAATCTATTTACAATAACAATACAAAGAAAATGTTTAATTTCCCAACATTTTGATTTGGGGTGTTTAACTTACTTTGGAGTTTCGAGATCATCAGGGTAAACTTTAATGTGGTGTTTGGACAACAGCAAGGTTTCCAGTCCCCCTTGTAAGGTATTGAGGAATGCGAAGTTACCCAAAACATTAAGATGAGTTCCGTCAAACCTGAACAGCTGCTTGTCGGCAAATGTAATGGAAGGGTAACGAATCACAAGCCATCCCTCTTGTTTGATAAACTGTTTAACCTTACGATTGATATTCTTCGAGCTGCCTCCACTTTAGATGCGTCATTGGCATTGTGCCAATAAAGACGTGGTAACATATCTGACCATATAATAGACAAGTTGGGGGCTAAAAGTTTGCATCGCAAGAATGAGCATTTGATGGAGTGGAAAAGTTCCAATGAAGTGGCCAACCCAAGGTCGTTGGAACCGAGGTGAACAACTAAGTAATCGGGAGGGGGGTTGGTTTTTAGTTTACTTTCGAACAAGGAGTCGAAGTCTTGTCATTTCATTCCCCTGGTGTCGAACCATTCTATGGACAGGTTGTTGAGTTGCAGGTTGAAGTGTTTTCCTCCAGGACGTTTAAAGGCACTGCGTGCAGCCCAGTACACAATCGAAGAGCCAATCACCCATATGGTTTTCTTTACACCTAGAAAATTTGAGGTACGTTGGTACTGTGAGTGAACCAGTGAAAAAGCAGGAGTTAATGTTCAGGAAATCTAATGTAAGTGACATAAGCACTGGATTTCCACCTACCCCAATGTCTGATTGTCTGATCTGAAATGCCCTTCATAGCAGCCTCAGTGGCAGCCCCAATCCGAAAGAATGTGATTTGAAACATGCGGTGCTAATTTCACGAAAACTCGGCGCTTTAGCCACCAATGTAGCAAACTGATAACGCGTGAGGGGATTACCGTCAAAATGTACTAGGAATGGACTATTTAGTGGTAATGCGGGGTTCCTTATTGCTAAGTATTTGCTAATAACCGCCACCGGGCAAGCCGCATCACCTGTCTTTGAGAGAAATAAAGTACATGATTTGCCCAGCTGGTCGGTTTTGGATTGCCGAATTGTGAACTTAACCTTGGGCTGGCCATTTTATGTGACTAATTTGATATCCCTACGCTGCAAAGGACTTGGGCTAGTACTCTTAAGCGATTGCATGGTTAATTCACCTACTCGCATGAATCCAAAAAATGCTAGGCTAAAGGCCGCCTGAAATAGGAGAGTTTCATAACTAGATGAACAGACGTTGACTAGTGCCATGATGATCTTAAGGAGAATTTTGTACGTGATTGGAGCTCGAATATCCCGCTTCCCTGCCAGTCGGTTTGCTCCTTCCAAAATCTTAGCGACCATAAAAGATTTAGTATTGTCCGCCATGCCCTGGATTTTAAACATGTGTGATAAGCCCGATATGTAAGTTCTCAGACTGGATGGGGATCGGCCTTTGAGAGACATGTCAAGAATTACACAATATGTTCCAAAGGGGCTGGCCAAATTACTGGTAGTTGAAGGTGATTCCTGAACTGATTGAAGATTTCGTAAGCTGTATTATAGGTCTGCCTGGTTTTGGGAGCTACCGATGCCTGGAGTAATCTGTTGGCCTCCTGACTTAAACTTGCTGGGGGAAGCGGGGTAGGCATTGGATCTACCTGCGGCGCTAAAGTCCGAAAACGTGACCACTGGCAACGAGAAATTGAATCCGCTATAGCATTTGATTTAGTATGTATGTATTCAGCTCTAAAGTTGATATTGAAAGTCATAGCTTGAAGAACGAATCGCCTTACCAGAACCATGACATCTTGGGATTTAGACGTTTGTTTGTTTATAATGTGAACTACTGCTTGATTGTTAATATGAAATAATATCCGTTTGTTGGCCAGTAATGGCCCCCAAAGTGTTTGGGCCGCGACGACAGGAAACATATCCAAGAAAGTTAAGTCCTGAAACCTACCTAGCATATCCCACTGTTTTGGCCATCTGCCAAAGGCCCATTTACCTTAAAAAAAAATACCAAAACCGCCCGACTCACCACCCGCACTGTCTGTAAAGAAATTAATGGTTTCGTTAGTGCACCAGTCTATGGGGAAATAATGTAATGCCGTTGTAGTTCTGAAGGAATAGCAACCATGTTTCTAAATCCCAACTTCATAGGGGAAGAAACTCTAATTTTAAAACTAGGTTTCCTAATACCTACAGTAGCGTCCACTAGTCTGCGGATGAAGGCTCGGCCTGGGGCCACTACTTGACAGGGGAAGTTTAGCGACCCGATTAATGATTGGAGTTCCCGTACTGTGATTTTCTTAGTATCAATGCAGAATTGAATTTTTTGACGTAACTCAACGAGTTTATCCTGTGGTAATCGGATATGCATGGAAATGGTATCAAATTCAATGCCCAAGAACACTAAGCAAGTAGTTGGCTCCACAGTCTTATCCTGGGATATAGGAACCCCTAAATGTTCGCACTGTTGGTGAAATATTTCCAGTGTGTATCCGCATGTACCCTCTTGTTTTTTACCCCCAAATAAAAAATCATCCAGATAGTGGATAATGTGATGGTTACCGGATTCCTTAGTTATCAGCCAATGCAAGAAAGAGCTAAATTTGTTAAAAAGTGCACACAAAAGCTTGGAACCAAAGGGTAAGCACTTATCGTTATAATATTTGCCATTACATTTAATGCTAAGTAAATCGAAGTCGGCCTGGGTATATGGGTAGTAAACGGAAGGCACTCTTGAGGTCGGATTTTGCTAACAATGCCCCTTGGCCTAGTTTTTGAATCATAAGAACAGCTTCATCTACGTTACTATATTTGGCCGTACAAATGTGTGGATCGATATATTCATTGACTCAAACTCAGGGTATGACAGATGGTGAATTAAGCGTTGGTCACCATCTTTTTTGTGGACGAGACCGACCGGAGAAACTCCGAGTGTAGGAAAAGGAATGGCGTCATAGGGACCAGCCATTCTGCCCAGCTTGACTTCTTTATTTAACTTCTGCTCTACTAACTGGGGTACTAAGCATGCAAAGTTTAAGTTCTTTGCTTCTCGGTGTAGTCTAGGACTTGCATAGTGCAGGGAGAAGCCATACTTAAAGTCGTGCCTAAGTTGAATTTGATCTGATAGATGGGGATATGACGGAAGTGCGTTACATAATTCGGTATATTTAATAGGTGTGCATGCCAAGCTATAGAGATTATTACTGGGGACAGTTTGCTTGAGGGTGGGGTCCCCACAGGCTGAGCACCGGTGTCGAAACCTACAGGGGTTAAAGGAACAGGAGCCCCTGTTAAACGCAAAACAGACGCATGCGGACTTAATTGTATTGTTGGCAGCTGCAGTGGCTTTGGGACCATATCCCCCTCCCTAGGAATTAGGACCCTGGGTGGATTGTGGTTTTCGACTGAAGTTGTTACGAAAAGGGGCCTTATTCCCACTGTCAAATATTTGGTTAGACTGATCAGACTGTGGGGAGGAAATGTGCATAACCCATAATTCTGAGTCTACAACTCCCCATGGTAGGGTGGGGTGCCGCTCTTTTTTGAGTCGGAACTGTTCGGCATACTTGGCCCACCCGGAATGCCCCAATCTATTTGCTGCCAGGCGAATATTGTGCATGTATTTGAGTAGTTCCTGGCCTTTGTGTGGAGACTTTTCCAGAAATATGGACATATAAATCATAAACGCAGTTGTCCATGTATGCATGCTATTAATTGTCTTGAGTTGTTGTTTCCCTATGGTAATTTGCCCATTTCTAATTACCAGTTCACCCGTAACATGAGGCTCGGTGCGCAAGTCATGTGCTTGTTTCAATAATAGAGGCAAATCAATGTATTGACCTGCCCATATTTTTGACTTAATGGCCTGCGGCACATGCATACCTATAGGATCAAAGATGCTTGCATCTGATACAGGCCGACTGACCTGGACCTGTTCGCCAAAGGAAAGACCCGTACTTAATTCACAAGATCTACTTTCACCCAATACAGCAAAATTAGTATCGGAATGATACAAGCGATCAGTATCTGGGTCAAGCCCAGCAAAATCAATAACGTTACCTGATGCACCCACCACACTCGCTCCCGGCTGTGGGTTGATAACGGAACCTTCCCTCTCATCAAGGGGCTGCGGTGGCGTGGTTGCACAAGCTGCAGGAATGGGCCTGGGGGGCTGTTTTTTCTTAACCGGTCTCGTAACTCTTGTACTGGGCCGAGCCGACGAATCAGGCATTTTTCTGACTTTAGACTGCTTTGTCGTTCTGGTTGACGTAGTCGCACGTCTCTTTCTTGGAGGCATTTTGTACGATGATAGTCGATTTGCGCTTATGATGTGTACAGTGACAACAGTTAAAGATGGCCGAATAATGTCATACCGAATCTTATGTTTTGTTGCTTATTTTGGAATACCTTTCCATCGAAACTGTCAGTATAATCCACCACGCGGTGTTATGAATGAATATTTAACGTAAAACTTATGACATAGATGTCCCCTATTGATTTTGAGGTCAAAAGGACAAAGGTTAAACTACTCTGGACATAAGCTATTGTCCGTTGAGAAGTCTTTCCTTGATAGACATCAAACTTAAAACACTGGTGCCACCTTATGAATAGATGACCCCATTGAATTTCAAGTCACAAGGTCAAAGGTCATACAAGGACATAAGCTATTGTCCGTTGAGAAGTCTTTCCTTGATAGACATCAAACTTAAAACACTGGTGCCACCTTATGAATAGATGACCCCATTGAATTTCAAGTCACAAGGTCAAAGGTCATACAAAATGACTCAAATGACCAGTTGCTTATATGTATCATTATGGTAGCCTTTGACCAGTAGTTAAACCTTTATTTTTACTGTCTATACAGACATCCTACCTTTTCAGTATTGCCACACGGGGAGCACATACTATTATTTCTAAAACATTTTTTTCATGATTGTACTTATATTTTAATACATTTTTTTTCATGGTAGTTATTCTGTACTTCTGCTCTCACAAGCGGCTTTTCTGAAAAAATAAGTAAAAAATTAAAAACAAGTAGAATAATATTACGTAACGGAATTTCTTGTAAGATACGTTACGCTCAGATAAAATATTTTTTTTAATGACTTTTCTATAAGATTGCATAGAACTGTAACCGGAAAGCAGAACTCTTTAACTGATAAAATATGAAAGTTACCAGCCAACTTGGCTTAAAGTGGTAAACTACCTCCAGTTTACAATGATCAACCCAGGTAAGGGGATTTCTGAACTATGATCAACGCTAAATGAAAACACTGTTTAAAGTTTTTATGAATTTAATAAAGTGAGAATTAACCTTTGTAAATGATAACAAATAATAAGTAATGATCAAAATATAACAAATAGTAAAGTCTATGGAAATTTCACAGAAACAAATAAAGTTATATCAGAAATATGATTTAATTTAGCAAATGAACAACAATAATCTCAATAAATAAATAGGAAGTTTATGAAAAAAAAAATATATATATAAATAATAGAAATTGGCAGGAATGTGGAAGACCTATGAAAAATAATGAGAGACTAAATTAAAAAAAAATATATGTCCCTACTGAGCCTCCATACTAATGAAAATGGTCAAAAATCTCTCTATGAATAAACACTACTATAAATAACTGAATTGGAAAATGTAAGGAAAATGAGCTACATCACCCAATATGAACTCTATCAACACTCTAGAGTTGAACTATGAAAAACACTGAAAAGTCTGGGCTCTAAAAATAACTAACCCAGCAAATGTACTACACCAAAAATATAAAGGGCAAAATAATAAAGAATAGTGGTTCTAGAATTAACATCTGTTATCTACATCTCCTAAAACCAGGCTGGACTTGGAAAGGGAACCTAACTTATCTATAAAAATCCTAACATCCTAACTCTAATCATAAAGTGCTCGCTCAGCACGTGCTAAATGAAACCTAGAATGCCGTGTACCTTGACGTTGGCATTAAAAGCAGAGATAAAGTGCCATGAGGCTTATCCCCAACCAAGTGAAGAAAACTACACGAACACGGCTTTAAATACCCTAGCTATGCCCAAAAATAAACACCAATAGATATCAAAGATCCTATGGCTAACTTAGCCAATTAGAACACAGCTATCAAAAGTACTACGGAAAGATTGCCAACATGGATGACACTTCCTGTTTTAAAAGTAAAACATGTGGAAAGTCAACACATGACCTAGCTTATAAACGACTAACAATAAAGGGGTTTTACGTAAGTAATAACTGAAAACTCAATGTAAATAACATTATCATACTGAAATACTAGCAAATAATAAGTAAATATAAATTACGAAACCAGGGCTATGGAAATAAAAATACAAACCACTACAGAACAATCATCAGAGATTAACCCCTTCATTTCTAAGATATATTATGAAAAGATGCTGAATTCTAGCAAATTGATAAATGTAGAGTTGCATTGTTACATGTATCATAAATAAGACAGTAGCAGAGGAAAACATGGTCTGTATTTCTTGCAGAGGATATCTGTATATGCTAGTGAATACGGGAACAATAACACATTTGTTAGTAGTAAGGGGGGTAGTCTGAGGGCACCACCCACCACTCTTAGGGCCGTCTGAGGTCACCACTCCTAAGGTCGTCTGAGGGCACCACTCCTAGGATACAACCCATAAAAGATTCCATTCTTGGAATTTTGTCAGACACACCTTAGATATCCAATATATATATATAGTCCAGATTTCATTCAAATTTTTATTCTGCAAAGAGCTAGGAAGCACTTTTATTTACACGAAGACAGTGTCTTATATTAGTAAGTAAATGCACTGTTTACTTCTTGTTACTAAATGATTTTCCCCCCTTTTACACTTTTGAAGAATAACACTTCATTTTTGTTTTACATTTTATTAACATGATTCATAAGATTTTCAATGTTAATTGTCATATTTACGTTTTAAATAATCTTGGATATAATTCACAAGTATTGATGTTTGTAAAACGTCCACTCTGATAGATTCCACCACTTCACATAACGCATTTAGCTCCTCCTTAAGCGGATATTGCTGTGATGTAGAAGACACTGACGTACAATTCCCAGATAATACTCTTTGTGCGGGTGCCAATTTATGGTCTGGTGCTGGAAGGTTGGGCATTAAGTTTAGTAGTGTAGGGTACGATTCTTCATAGCTTGGCGATACCGGACTGTATTTGAGTGTCGAAAGGTTATATTCAGATGCAAGTGGTGCAGGCTCCGATGCTTCATTATTAGGGTACGATTCTTCATAGCTTGGCGATACTGGACTATTTGAGTGTCGGAAGGTTATATTCAGATGTTAAGTGGTGCAGGGTCCGATGCTTCATTATTAGGGCACGCTTCTACGTCGATTGGTGACGTCGGACTGCATTCCAACGCAAATTTCAGCACAGATTCGGTGTTATATTCAGGTACAAGTGGTGTAGGACACGATTCTACACTGCAGGGTGATGCAGGAACACTGTTAGGTGATACAGGACTATATCCTCACATTCTTCTCTCTAGCGCTTTATACTTTTGTGAGTTGTCATTCCTTTGAAAACAATGAACACAAGAACATAAAGTTTGTGAATAGATGTTAATAATTCTTTCTAAAGTCTATATCTGCAGGCTTGGTTTTATTTTCAATATGTATGAAAGTAACCTATACTAAGGCACATTAAAAGTATATTAGCATTTTAAAATCTAAAATGTAATCATGAAAAACTGTTTATGTTCGGACATGGGGTCTTTTTCATACATTGAATTCAACGTATAGGACTCACAGCGGGTGTGACCGGTCAACAGGGGATGCTTACTCCTCCTAGGCACCTGATCCCACCTCCGGTGTGTCCAGGGGTCCGTGTTTGCCCAACTATCTATTTTGTATTGCTTGTAGGAGTTGTGAGATTGATCACTGTTCGTTATCTTCACCTTGCATATGCTTTTCTCACCTAAAGTTCTTTAATGTCGCATCTTCATCTCTTTGCTGAGGGAATGTTCTCCCAATTTCCTTACACATTTTTCTGGGGGAAAAATAACATCAGGTAGATATATATAAAGTTCCAACAACACCCGATACTCCGAGTGTCGGATCCACAACATGGATACAAAGGTCAAATACAAAAAATTATACAAAGCACTAAAATGACCAACGACGCGAACAACGAGATTGTCAAATTTTCTTCTTCAGGACAAACGAAAAGAAATACATAATGTGGTCAATATCAACAGAGCATAATAACAAAAACTACATATAAATACATCTAGCACTACAACTACACTAATCTACAAACGTATTTACAACGCAGACTACATGTTTTTGGTCTTTAGGCTTGCCAATCCATGTTAAAAGTGGGGCGAATTAGGACATCCCTTATTCGTCCAAAGAGCTGATCCAAATATATATATATATATAATATAAAAAATAAAATAAAAAGTGAAGGAAAATCCTGCTTGAAAATTTAGATAATTCTCGTACACTTACAAGATTTAAATAACGTATTAAAATAAAAACTACCTTCGTGCCAAAATAAGTCTTCTGTCTCACTTGTATTCCTCTTAATGCCCTTTAAGGGAACCTCCTCCACCACATAGGAGTCTGAAGGAGAATTTCTGTATTTATGGAGAATTTCTTTTATAATTATAAAAACTTTTGCCTTAATCTACCATAATGATTTTTTATACAAAGTTAAGAAAAATCAAAAATCAATCTACCCTGTTTCAAAGACTCCTACATATGCCTCCTCCCCGAGTCTAAACCATTCTTGCTCAAAATCATCGAAGGATCTCGAGGGTGAGGAAGTACATTTGTCATCCCTGGAGAGACAAAAATTTATTTTACAGTCCAAGAAAGATAACTCAAAATTACATAAAAATCGTAACATTCAGAACGTTTCGACTACACTGCTCACTGACGAGTTCTACTGTCGCGATAGTTTTATGCAGTTTATAAATGGAATAAATCAGGACATGGTATAACTTGAAATAGATTAAAGTATTCTTTACATGATATTTTTTTATTATTTTGGATTTCCAACGTTTTGGTCTGAGCATTCCACTGACTTCAAAGAGACATTATTTGTCGAGCATCAAAATTCATGTCGTTTATATTATGTAATTTATTAAGCCAAGATAAAGTAATTGAAAACATCATTTGTAATAAATATCTTAATGTAGCCAAACAACATTGATTTCTCAAAGAAAAAAAACCCCATTTTTTAAAAAAAATATTAAAATGAAATCTTAACTCAGGTTTAAAAAAAACCATATATGGTATATTCTCAATTATTATAAATACAACCAACGTTAAATTAAGAAAATGCTTTTCCCCCCAATCAGGTTAGTTCCATATATATTCTTCAAAGAGACTGGTTTATCATCATTATTTTTTAGCCGAGTTGCAACGAAGTTGAACTCTGCTATTTGTTTGGTGATGCGGGCGGGCGGTTAGGCGTCAACAATTGGTTTCCGGATGATAACTCGAAAAGTTTACAATCTAATCAAATGAAACTTTGATATATTGTTGGGTACTAGGTAAGGAAGACCCCTATTGATTTTGGAGAAAAAAGTTCAAAGGTCAAGGTCACAATGACCGAAGATAGAATGAAAATTTCAGAAAAATTTGGTTTCCGGAAGATAACTCAGAAAGTTTAAATCCGAATCAAATGAAACTTTGATATATTGTTAGGTACTAAGTCAGGAAGACCCCTATTGATTTAGGAGAAAAAAGGTCAAAGGTCAAGGTCACAGAGACCGAATATAGAATGAAAATTTCAGAAATATTTGGTTTCCGGATGATAACTCAGAAAGTTTAAATCCGAATCAAATGATACTTAAAGATATTGTTATATACCAGGTAAGGAAGACCCCTATTGGTTTTGGAGAAAATGGGTCAAAGGTCACAGTGACCAAAAATAGATTTAAAATTCAAAAAGAAAATAGTTATGCCACATCATTCCAGACTTTGCAATGTATCCCATGCAACTCGGCTTATGCACCCCTGGGTGCATATATTGATTTTTTTAAATAAAGTAAATGTGAAATGTAAATTTCTTTAAACACTTACTGAAAGTTAAAGAATTCTTCAGCCATGGTCGCTATCTTCAGAATTAAAGGTAAATGGGTATCTCAGATAAATTGTGGCACGGTGTGAGGGTTAATGCGCAATAAGTTATGCTAAATGTATCCCTCCTTTTATACCCGAGGGTAGCCTAAAATTGTGGGGGTTGGAAAAAGATTGGATGAGAAAACAAAAGAACGGGGGAGAAGCGTCTCATTCACACGTGTTTCTGCTTTCTATCAATGGCGCGATAACCCTTTTTTAAAAAGACCGCGATCATTTGTACACACCTGCGCCTGAAGAATTTCCGGAATGAAAATGATGAAATACTCATAGAAGATTGCTAAATATTTTTTTGGATACTTATTGATCCATTTATTTATTTATTCATTCATTTATATAAATGTGTTCATTTATTATTTATTCTTCTCTATAGGTACTGAAAATAATTACAAGAATTGGGAGGTTATCATAGTATAGAATGTTTTAATACTGATGTAAATTTACAGTGATTAGACCCACACATACAATGTAGTGAATTTCCCACGGTTCAAAGAGCTCACTAGATAACATTAACAGATTATGTTACTGGGTGCGTAGAAATTTGTGAAGGAGAGGGTATCTAAAAGAATGCAATATCTGTTCTTTCACAGGTCAGTTACAATTTTCACAGGTCAGTTACACTTTCACAGGTCAGTTACACTGCAAGGGACAGGTGCACTGACCGATCAAATCTTACCTTTCAATATTTATTTAGGTCACGATAACCATTTTGTGTCTGTAATAATTGAAATCACTTCACTACATATTGAAACATCACATTGTAATGAACAACATAATTAATGTATCGGTCATTATGAGCAAAAAAGACACCCTTGTGTTGAACTATGAGCATATTAATAAAAAAATTAATTAAGTTTGTAATTTGTGTCATTGGCATTATTTAATCGCAACCTATCTGTCATCATTTTGAATCTATGAAGGTTTACGTTATACAACAGAGAGAGAGAGAGAGAGAGTTTGCGCTATGTGTTTTTCATAATATCTGTCATCATTTTAATTAAAAACTATAAGGGTATGCATTGTGCACTGTGGACTCAATGTTCCGTATGTACCTAGTCATGTGACTACGTCAGGCGCTAATTTTTTTTTCTGCACATGCAGAGATTAGGATATCGGGACTTTCACACTAGAGCAGTAGGGCTACTGTTTCATCATGGTGGACGTTCGACCGATACCGTGTATGCTGTTACTAGAAATCATCACTTTGGTTTTAATTAAAACGGGTGCTTTCCCTGTGAAGCTTACATCAACATGTGGAATTTGCGTGTCAAATGAAGACGGGCTGGCAGACTGTAAAACAGTCAAGTCATGTGTGCGAGTTTTTACACATAACAATGATACAGTGATTAGAGAGGTTTACGTATCGATGTGCACCCAGAAACTATACCCTAGGAAATTACAGATGCTTGCAAGGAAACCAGGCCATGCAGTTAAATATAACTGTTGTGGACAATAAGTCATGTTTGTTATATTTTGAAGTGTATTTGTAATCATACCTCAGTGGGTTTATTTTAACTGTCAAGTTCTCAGGATTAACTACTTTTCTTCTTGGGAGTATGTGAAGGAAGGAATCAATATTTTATTGGTAATCTTTCAACTGAGAAAAGTGCTATTTTTTATGATTAATTTGCTGTTGTGGACAATAAGTCATGGTTGTTATATTTTGAAGTGTATTTGTAATTATACCTCATATGTTTATATTTTGCTGTGATTGAGTATTTTAATCACAGAAATATTAATACTCCAATATAGTAATATCTTGAAGATGATTTTTTACTTGGTCCAAAAAAAAAAAGTGTTTACTGTAACATGTTGAGAAAAAAATTGGGTCATCCTATCAGATGGTTTTTTTTTAATTATTTTTTTCATTTTGCTATTTGTGTATCATTATTTGTGTAATTTTTGGATATATTGATAGTTTTAAGCACTCTATCAACTACTATTGATGACATTATCCCATGCACTTCTTTACTAGTTGGGTCTTTAAGAGACACAAATTTTCTGGATAATTTTTAATATTCCAATAAAAAAATTAGAGTCGGGGTAAAAAAAAATAGGGTCGGTCGGGTGACACTAAACACACATTTTTTTGGGGCTTAAATCGTGGATACTTTGAGTCATTTTTTGCCTCTAGCGGTTTTCTATAAAACGGCCCTTTAGACCTTTACAATTGTAGGAAAAAAAACAGCATTCGATAATCCATGACCTGTATCCATACTGAAAATACCTTTATTCCAAAATTCTACTTCGTCTGATAATAAAGCAGGGTCTTTTTGTTTCTTAAGGTATTCCATGTATAATGACCATATTTCATATCTAATAAATAGATGGTGGAATTTTTGTAATCATGGTATCATTTTGAAGGGTTCATCAAATAAAAATAATCCACCATAGGAATTTTCAATATTTTGTTTACTGCTTGATTTATTTCACATAGAATTTAACATTGAAGTATATGGGAAAAGCATGTTTTATTACAATATTTGAAAAAGAAATTATATTTTCATATAAATCTCTTGGTAGAAAGTTGCAAACATTTTCTCTTAGTGAAAATATGAAATAAAATTAATCATTGACCACACACATTTTTAGAAAATTAGATTTTTCTTATTTTTACCAAGGGCAGACAACTCTTCCAAAAAGTCTTAAGTGCAAAAAGGTCAGCTTCTAATCATCTACCATTCATGTGAATTTCATCTGCTTCACTTTCATCATTATTTAACAATAAACATTTATGTTGATCTAAATCCTTCAAAATTGTTCATTATCCTTTCATTATACATGGAATACCTTAAGAACACCAATGCCGTTTGCAGCAAGATCTTTCATTCGGGCATCAATAGCTTTCCGGAATAAGTCAAATGTTGGGTCGCTTTTTTGGAAAAAGTTGATATCTGGGCGTCCTACTTCGTCCCGTAAAAATCGCTGAATCCCGACTGCAATCTGTGTTAAAGTGTTCGGGGGATAAGGCGTCGAATCCTTCCTTCTAATTTCTACAATAAATTTGCTCATCCAAAAATTAAGTATAGGTAAATCCACTGTTTTTAAATCGAGTGGTAACGGATAGGGCTCGGTGTAAGTTTCCGCGCGTGATAATAGGTAATTGACCCAATCATTCCACAGGCAAACTGTCCATTTGGTGTTAGACCTGGTTTTCTTGGGAATTCGGTCTAAAAGTTTGTGTTTTGTTTCTTCTTCTGTAAGAGGTTTAGCAAATCTTCAGCTTTAGGGACAGCAATTAATGTGTTATTTACCCAATCATTCCACAGGCAAACTGTCCATTTGGTGTTAGACCTGGTTTTCTTGGGAATTCGGTCTAAAAGTTTGTTTTGTTTCTTCTTCTGTAAGAGGTTTAGCAAATCTTGATTCTGCTTCTTCAGCTTAAGGGACAGCAATTAATGTTGGTGGGGGATAGTTTTCCTGAAACAGCGCCCCCTAGAGCTAGATCGCCCAGGTCAAAATCCATCTTATCTTGTCCAGGTATAATTTTAAAATGTGTAAAGTGTACAACTACTGGCAGGTGTTACGTCATGCGATCGATAGTACTGTGGGCGGGGCGACGTGATCAGTAGATCTATATGCAGGCGGGACAAAAACTCGTCGTCCAATGAAATGCCGTCTCAGCCGGTTAGATGTTATTTTGACGTTTCTTCTACGCCAAAACTTAATCCTGAAGTAACGTCAAAATAACATCTAACCTATACTTTGACTCTTCCCAGACAGTTGGTCTATATAAGCTCCTGCAAAGGAAATAGTAAAGGCATTTAATTAACCAACACAAGATTTGGATTTAAAGTTTTAGAATTATCATGCAGATCCAGATATTTCTAAAATTTTCAATATTTTATCAGGACTGTGACCTTGACTTTTTTCTCCAAAATCAATCGGGCGTCTTCCTAACCTGCAATCCAACAATATAACCAAGTTTCATTTGATTCAGTTTTAAACTTTTCGAGTTACTGTCCAGAAACCATATTTGTCTGAAGTTTTCAATCTATTTTCGGTTACTGTGACCTTGACCTTTTTCTTTCCAAAAATCAATAGGGGCCATGCTTTGCTGGTATCCAACAATATATCCAAGTTTCATTTGATTCAAATCAAAAAATTTCAAGTTATTCTCTTGAAACCAAATTTTTTTGGAATTTTAAATCTATTTTCGGTCACTGTAACCTTGACCTTTGACCCATTTTCTCCAAAATCAATGGGGGTCTTCCTTACCTGGTACATAACAATATTTTCAATTATCATTTAATTTGGATGTAAACTTGGTGAGTTATCATCTGGAAACCAATTTTTTCTGAAATTTCCATTCTATTTTTTTTTTACCGTTTTTTCCAAAATCAATAGGGGTCTTCCTTACCTGGTACCCAACAATATATCAAAGTTTCATTTAATTTGGATTTAAACTTTCGGAGTTATCATTGTTGACGCCCGCCAACCCGCCCGCATCACCAAACCAATAGCCGAGTTCAACTTCGTTGCAACTCGGCTAAAAATGCTAGTGGGGAACAACGCCATTCAGTTGTTATTGGCTTTGCAGACAGTACAATGGCAGTCAAAGGGGTCCTGTATGATACCTCTAAACTGAATCTCGTTAAAGATGGAACAACCGTCATGTTGCTAAATGTAATCATGAAGAACGACAGTGCTAAATCCATTGTTATTACAAACAGTAGCAAAATCCTGAAGACAGGTCCCCTGGAAGTCCCAGAGTCCTTGATTAAGCAGGGGAAAGCAATTGCCTGTCCACCTCCTGCTGATAAGGTGGACATCAAAAGTGTGCAGACTTCCCCAGTGAAAACGCTTGTCACTCTCAGGGGACAGGTTGTTTCAGTGAGTATTTATTTTACTACATAAATAATACCCTTATTGTATAATAGTAATGGTTTGATACATGCATCATTTTAGTTGATATGCTCTATAAATATATTTGAAAGAGGTTGAAGTATTTTATCATTTATTTCAACTTTGTTGCTATCGTACAGTAATTTAACTTATGTAATAGATACACCTGTCATTTCAATAGGATTATGTGATAACGTATTTTTTAAACAGGAGGAGATGGAAAGATCAGTACATGTGGATGCTGAGGACACACATATAAGGACCATTAAAGTTAAGGACAACTCAGGAAGTTGCAAGGTATCGTTGTGGAGGGAGTTGACAAAACAGAAAACACCAGTTGGGAGCCATATCACACTAACAAACGTCGTTGTACAAGTGTATAATGATGAAAAATCTGTTTCTACCACGATTGAGGCAAAATCTTCATTGATTTGAATGTTTTAACACTACATTTTGCCTTTCTGTTTATGGAAAAAAATAATATCCATACATTTTTATTGCTCGAACTCTGTCATCGCTATCGAGTTAGAAAATACGAAACCATTTCCACTATGACAAAAATATGTAGGCAAGTTGTCATCTTGCTGTGTTATTTGGTCACGCTATGACCTCTGACCTTTCAGTTTGATACAGAACTGCACATATTTACTTTTCAATAGGTTCATCTAAGGAAAATATTTGCAAATGTAAATATTTGTAATTATGTTGTTATATTTGTTATCTATTTTTTTTTAAAAACAATATTGAACAATTTCAGTATATTCATATTTTACGCTATAAATTGAAGGGTTTTTGCAACCTCTGGAACCGCTACGGTTCCAGAAGTTGCAAAAACCCTTCAATTTATAGGGTATGAAGTGACTGATAACCTGCATTTCAAACTCATAGCTGACGAGGATGGGGAATACCCAGAATATCTTGTGACAAAGGCAATCCTGGGCAGTGCACTACGCTGTGCAGCTGTAGATGTAGAGAACAATCTAACAAAGAAATTGCCAGTGTCTGCCACAGCAACAGTGAAAGAAAACAACATTCTCCACATGACCATTAAGGCATTTGAATTTCTGCTCAAATCAGTTTCCATGTTTTGTTATTTCCCTAATTTAAAATTCTATATAGATTGCAACTGTTCATATATGACCCTTGTTTGATTTCTCAGGTGTTTTGCACCTTAGCCTGCTCATTAAAAAGAAATTTGTTTGGTGATTTTTTGGAATATTAAAATGTACATTATTAAGTCTTTAGTTCTTTATCTTGTTCTTATGCTGTGTGTGTGTGTGTGTGTAAAAATTGGTTGGTGCTTTGTAGTATGTAATCCACTTTTGTTTGACTTCTTTTTGACTGTATTTTTCGCCAGAATCTTCAAAATGCTTTTGTCTTGGGTGCACATGTTAAGCAGTTTTGTATGTTATTGGCTCTTGTTTTGTATACAGTTTACTTAAATACTCAGGAAAACTTGTGCACTGTGTTGTACTTATTGTGTATCATTTTTAAAGAATTACATGTTGTAGAATCCTTAGTTTGATGTATAGAATATAGTTGTAGACCTTTGTTTACATTGCATTTTAGTTGAAAAAAAATTGCTTGGATGCATTTTTTTAAGCAGTTGCCCATGTTATAATTTGATTTACGTGGTGTGTTTGTAAACAGGCCTGTTCATACAAACTACCCACATTATTTGTGATTGTTTAAGTGTGACTGTAATTTGTTGCATTGTTTCTTTTTTTTTATATAGTTTACTCATGTTCTTTTTGGTAGTTGATGATAGTATGCCTTTTGGACACTTTTTGCAATATTTACAGATGTCTACAAAAGACCAGATTTTTGTCTCAGGTGCACATGTTAAGCAGTATTTTATGTTAATGTTGTTTTTTTCCTGTTTTGTAGAGTTTACTGGAATACTCAGGCAATATATCATACAATCATAGTCATAAAAAATACCTGCCCATTTTTGCCACATATATATTTGATTTACTATGAAAGGACCTGTTGAATTTTTTAACTATACACTGACCATATGAATATGGGGAATCTTTTTCTTGACAACAATATATTTTGATCATATTGCTTTATTTCTGCTTACTGTTGTTGATTACACTTTAGGTATTGTGTATTCTTTATATGAATATAATATCTACAAATTGAAAAAAATGCAACATCAGTTGACCTTTGTATATTAGTGCTCAATAAAACATTTTACATTGAAAGCTTGGTTTTCATTTTCTGAAATAGGAGCAAAGCTAAATTGATTTTCTCCTCATAGTAAACTCCAAAGTTTTTAAAAGTCCTACATATTATGCAAAGGAATAGCTACACTTGCTTTACTCGTAACTTGAATGTAATAAAAGTTACAAATGAAGTGCATTTAAACACCCAATGATTATAATTGATATTGCTTTAATATGAAATGAAAGATGCTATGATTTGAAAGTTTGACATTGCCACCCAGTGTTGTAACATGCTGAGATTAAAACAATCACCAAGTACTTGGTTTGACTATTGTTATGCTTTGAAACTAGGTAATAAATCTAGTTGAACAAATTTTAAAAGCAATTTCATTATGGTGAGTAAAATGTGGATATTTTCCCTACATTTTACATCCATATCAAACCCGTAAGCCATTATGGCCCTTCAGGCCTTTGATTTATATTTAGGCTATTATAAAGTTTGGATAGTTGGATCATTCATAATCAAGAGAGCGTTTTTAGCATCAAGAACAGGGAGTCATAACCATAATGTTCCAAATACACATATATGGTGCCAAGGCTATGGAGAATAATATCGAGTCAGCTGGTTCCTAAACTCCAGCTGCTGCGACAATTAGAAGAGGACTCCAATCACATTATTATTCACTGTGGGGCATTAAGTCAGTTGGTTCCTAAACTCCAGCTGCTGCGACAATTAGAAGAGGACCTCAATCTCATTATTATTCACTTTGGGGCAAACAATTTGGGTCTTGTCCAGTTGAAGGCCCTGTTACAGCACCTGCATGCGGCACTTCCAAAGATATCGAAACTTTTCCGCAATTCAAAATTAGCTTGGTCATGGCTTCTTCCCAGGTGCTTATGGCGTTATTCTAGTAACGTCAAAGTCATGGAAAATGCCAGAACTAAAACAGAGAGGCTATTCGATTTATTACATCACAGGGTGGGGCATACATTAAGCATGCACAATTCGAGGATAAGCACAAGAATTTTTTTCATAAGGATGGGGTTTATTTATGTGGAAATGATTTGTTGTTGAATAACTCGCAAGAAACAATAGATTATTTCATGAAGGATCAGGGTAATGCATACCCAGCTTAGTAATGAGCCAGCCCTGGTCGCGGTGACCATCATTGTAGTACTGCCGCCGTCACTATTGGTTCTTGTCACCCCATTAGTGGCGGTTGCAGTTTCATAACTACTTGTGGTAGCGCATATGCTGGCACACAAGCAGTTATGGCCCTTGCAAGTGGCGTATTCCGTCGCACACCTCAACGCAATTGGATGCGTGTCTTATCAATAACGAATATGAATATATTTTTAAACATTTAATAACTAAGTATTATTCCAAATTATATGCAAAAAACGCGATGTTATTATCTTTCCTGCAAGCGAAGATAACGACTCAGGTGTGTCTCCCGTAGGGATCCGGGTCAGAATAGGACCTCAGTACCCCTTGCTTGTCGTAGAAGGCGATAAATGGGCGGTTCTTCGTATGAGACCGGAAAAACCGAGGCCCCGTGTTACAGCAGGTGTGGCACGATAAAGATCCCTCCCTGCTCAAAGGCCATAAGCGCCGAGCATAGGCCTAAATTTTGCAGACCTTCACCGGCAGTGATGACGTCTCCATATAAGTGAAATATTCTCGAGAGGAAACTTAAACATTATTCAATCAATCAATCAGGTGTTTGCCTGTATCGTTTATATTATTCGTGAAGTTTCCAGCGTGTGACGTCACATCTTGAACAGCTCTGATGTAAACATGCCAGGGGGTATGAGAGGGGGCGTGGTCCGGTCCAACCAAAGCGTTGTGTTCTGGTCATTTTGCCATAGATTTAGACAACGTTTTGAGATTGAACACATGGGCATTAAACCGAAGAAAGTCACACTTAATCTGGATGCAATTCCAACAAAGCATGCCCCAAAAGTGAATCACTTGATTCATCCAATTCCTCTTTGACAACCCAGACAACAAGTATGTATAATGACATGTAAATGTCCCTGGTTTATGAATTCGTGATTGATTTATTGAATATTGTGTAACATCCCTCTCGAGAATATTTCACTCACGTGGACACGTCACCACTGCCGCTGAAGGTAACGTACTTTACCCTAATGCAAGGTATTTCTGGTCGGGCTCGGAGTCCTCTGAGTTTGCACGTGCAATTCTCGCTCTCTTACCTCATTCTCTACCCAGAGTTTCGTGCGCTTCTCGCACTACCCCTCTGTCAACGGCTATTTACAGAAATCTTGTAAAAGTGCCTAACATGCATCATTTATGTTTTGGACTAAGTATTTAGTCATATTTTAAAATGATTTGAGTTCAGTTAAATTGATCTTCACTGTAAATTATATAAAATCGTTGTTTTCTAGTCCTGAATATTGAACTACTTTGTGTATTACGCGTATGAATATAAGACGCGCAACTGGAAATGTAATATGTAAACATGGAATCGAAAGTGATTGAAGCTCTTGGAAAATACGACAGAACTTTAAAAATAAAAATGTTCATACATGAGACATTTTGAACATGATAATACTTAATGTATTACATGTAAGTACCACCGTGTATCCTAATGCAAAACAGTCTGAAATTATATTTAATATACTGTAAATGTAATGCAAGTTTGGTTAAAACCACCCCCGGTTTTAACCGTCTCGGTCAATACTCCCCAAGTGGTCAATACTGGTCAATTGTGATTTAAACTGTCCATTTCCCTATTTTTGTACATGTATTTGTTGCAGAGATAGAGATAAATTAAGTCTTTTCATTATATGGATCAATTATAGATTAATATTTTTCATTAGATTCATGAGTTTAATTAATACATTTGGTTTGCTGAAACTGTGAACAAAGTATCTTCAGTACTATACTAGAGGGTCACAGATAGCATAGCTTGGCAATTGGAAACAGACCTGTTTACATGTACCTGGACAGATTAAGAATAAGGTAGCTGGACATTACCTGAGCACATGATGTAGAGCTGACAGGTGTTAATTAATTAGCATACTCTGGGACCAGAGATGAACATGTTATTGTTATAAAAACATCACCAACCCACCCCCTCAGATTTAATTCAATTCGTTTATTCTCATACGTCAATCAACATGACATAGAGAAATACATAGACAATCACACTAAAATTCATGTATACATGCGAGTTGAATTACATACATATATACATGTACAAAAATGAATATTACAAAATATAATTGGCAAATTGACATCAACTTGGAGGATCTATTCTTGGCACACTGATTTTGACTGCGGATAACTCCGTTTACCTGATCAGGATATGGGGCTCACGGCGGGTGTGACCAGTCAACAGGGGATGCTTACTCCTCCTGGCACCTGATCCCACCTCTGGTGTGTCCAGGGGTCCGTGTTTGCCCAACTATCTATTTTGTATTGCCTGTAGGAGTTATGAGATTGATCACTGTTCGTTATCTTCACCTTGCATTGGTAAGCGGTGATTTGTCATTTTGAACCTTGCAATTTTATGTATTCTATGAATATCCAAATTTGATAAGATATAATTTTGACATTTAAATTAGGTATGACAATTTGGTTTCCTTGCCAATGACAATACTGGCCCAAAAATTTATAATTCTGGTTTTGATATAGATATCTAATGGGTATCTGCCCATTTCTCCATATATCATAATTTTTTATGCATTTTGCTTCAGATTCAACAGATCAATTCTACAAAATTTTAAATGCACCTTCTCAATAACATCGTTATTACCAAAACCCCCTATTTCGCATTCATATATCAACATTGGCAAGATAATTTTATCAAACAAATGCAATTAGTCAGTAATTGATAGATTTAGGCTTCGCGCTTGTTTAAAGATTCGGTACATAGCTTTTGTTGACTTTTTTGCTAAAAAGTGTTTGGTTTCATTGAAGGATCCAGATCTGGAGAATAAAACAGCCAGATACTTAAAATGTTTAACAATATCTAGATCTTTGTCATCATAAAAGAAATGTCAGTTAACTAGGCAATCTACCTTTTGAGTGGAAACCAACATATTTTTTGGGGGGCCCAAGTATATCATAAACTGATAGTGCATGTTATGAATTACAGTATTTACCATAATCAAGATAATGGCCACTGAAATATTTAAAATAACCAATAATACAGACTATAATGAGCAAATAATTTTCAATTGACCGGTATTGACCACTGGCCAGGTCAATACTCATATTGACCACTTTTTTGCCAACCCTAACATTGTAATGGAATGTTTAGGGGAGAGGAATTCCGAAAGGCATTAAAAAAGCTAGGCAGTCTCAAGGTTTTCTTTCCCAATATACCGTTTGCTGCATTAAGTGGAACATTAACAGCCGTGGAAAAGAAAGGGCTTCCTAAAAAGCTAAACATGGATAACTGTAAATTAGTAGAGGCTAGTCCAGACCGACAAAAATATATTCTTTACCAAGATGAAGAAAACTTCTTCGAGGGAGGTTCTTGAGGAGTGAACATGTGGTTTTACCCATTTGTGACAAACTATGTGAATTGAAGGAAAAGTTCCCAGTGACCCTACTTTTTATTCCAGTCTACTACATTAGTGAAACTGTAATGTACCTTAAAGGTAAATTCTCAAATAACAATATACATGATTCATTATATAGTGCAATATGTGCTGGACAAGATCAATATATCATTGACTACACTATAGCGGAATTGAGGAAACCAGAACCAAAAATTCGATTGATTCTTACAACATCAATTGCAGGAATTGGATTTGACCCTCGAAATGTTACGCATGTTATTCATGCCTGTCCACCAAGAAACTTATCTCTATACTTTTAGGAGGTAGGAAGAGCTGGAAGGCAAGGTCAACCTTCCAAAGCCACTTTGCATTACAGCAATAGAGATATTGCCAGAAACCTTCCAGGAATCCAAGACGATATCATCATGTATTGCAACAATACAACAGAGTGCCTTCGCAACAAGTTACTAGGAGAATTTGGTTTCAAGAAAGATGATAAGATTTGTGGATGTTCATGGTGCTCTGTTTGTTCAGTGACAGTGACCTGCAGCTGTGATGAATGTGGAAATAAGAAATAAAACTAAATAGTTCCCATGTGTGTCTTATTTTCAAGCCAAAAATGTGTTTACTGTTAACCGACTGAACCACCACCCCACCCCCCCCCTTTTTTGGCCTAGACCGCATTCTTTTTTAATTCTCCAAAAACAAATTCCTTACTGTTATAAACTTTGTTCTCTCAGATAAAATCTCCATTTCAGGTAACACAAGGAGCTAAAAGGTTTTGGCTCTGATAATGACACATTTTGCCACGTTCATAGGGGCAACATTGATTTACATTCAAATCTTGTTAAGGTAGTACTCTACATCGTCATAATGACTGACTTCCTTTATAAACATGGATGACAAAATCGATATCAGCAATATTTGACTTTTCCTTTTCCATTTAAATATCCAGCCGAGTAGCTCAGTAGGTTAGAATACCGACTGCTGAACTGTAGGTCGAAGGTCCAGCAGGGATTTTAATTTTTTTTCTGATTACCTTCTACTAAAACTGTATTTTTTGACAAAATAAAGTAAATTTTCAAATCAAAATATTTTTGTACATATCCTACACTTTTCATCTACATCAAATTTCTCTGGTGTAACATACCTCCTTAATTCTAATATATCAATGGAAATAAAAAGTATTCTTTTGCTTTATTCCTTATCAAAAACATTTTCTGGGTATAATTCCTAACATTGTTAATGACACTACAAAACCCTGCAGTGTCTGTTACCTGTATTCAGGTCAGTTTTCAACAGTCTCCCTAAAACCATAAACACTTGTATCTTCACAAATGTAAATGCTGTGTTTTACAAGTTAATCAATTTACTTCATCTCTTCATCCTCTCATGTTGTTGATAAAATAAATTTATGAAAACCTGATGCATTGTTATAACCTTGTAACATGACATTAAAATCCTGGAAGATGAGAGAGATAAAATATCATTTATTTGTTCAATGTTGAAATTTACTGAGAAACATAATCTACTAAGAATTCCACTATTCAAGGCAAATCTCACCTTTTACAAAACTCGCAAGAAAATTGCACAAAGCATACATAATTAAATCAAGATAATGAAGGTTTTTGTTAAAAAACATTTTTACAGGCATTATAAAAATATGGGCTACAAGAGTAAACTTTACCATGCTAAAACAATCTTTTCAATACTGTCTCGTCAGATACTTTTAGTTTAATATAAATGATAATTTCCAATTTGCTGGTCTGCCATAATTATGGCGTTAACATACATGCGACCAAACCCTTGTGACGCGAACTGTACCATTGTGATCGTGGGAACAAAAATATGAAATCCATATTGGGAATTCAAGTAGGCTTACAAACTTACAATACCATAAAAATTATTTCTTATCCAATTGTATTTATCACCTTCTTTTACATTTCTCGTTCAGTAAAAATATCTGTCAAACACTGCAGTGTTTGTTTCTCCTTCACATCCTCGTGACGAGCTTCCTGCATTGTCACATACGAGTGATCGTGATCCTGGTCAAAGAAAGGCACTTCTTCAGGCACAGACACACAGAAATCTTTATCTTTTGACTTGTTTTCGTGAAGTTCCACGCACCGTGGACACTGAGTCGGTGACGGCAAGTGATTTTGGGGTTATTTGTGACAACATACTCCTTTTAGTTGTTGAAGCACCCGTTGCTATGTAAGATGAAGTCTTGTGAAGAAAATCGTTTAACTTCAACACCTTACCGTAACAATTTCGGCAAACTGCTGCATCCATAGCACACAAAGCACCCACTACCTTTGCACCTAGGATTTCATTTAGTTTAGAATTAAAATCCTCTGCCAACAGTTTCCGTCTTGCTAATTTAAATGTCACAACTTCTTTCGAAAAACAAATAAAACAATCAATCTTTGATTGTTTTGTTGGAGTGGATAATTCCACCATTTTATCCAGTCAATTCAAATGTCACAACTTCAAAAGGAAAACAAATAAAACAATCCATTCTTGAGTGTTTTGTTGCAGTGTGTACAAAATCTGCCATTTTAACCGCGTCATGTGATGAGATTAATCATGTGACACAGGACTACTTTCTCAAGCGTTGACAGAGGTGTATGTGTAACACGCCCTCTGGTGAGAGAATGTCTCTTACCTGCGAACTCTTAGCATAGCAGACGTGCTTTAGAGAGTGCAGCACTGTAGTTCGCATATTCGTTGACCCTTTGCGAGTTTTCCCGGTGTTTTGTGTATAGGAAATCACTTCACTGTTTATATTTGGTATATTTATAAACGTTCCAGGTAACACGTGCGTTTGTTTTTTAATGTCAGCGGTTTTTATTTTTACAGCCAATTCTCGATTGGTTGTAAAAAGTTATTAGTGCGTATAAAGTAGTGAAATAATTCGAGAATTCGCTGCCCATCGTGCAAGATACCTTTTTTGCTGAGATCAATCGACAGTTTAAGACTGATTTCCTTGCACGATATAGAGAGTTTCATGAAGAAAATATGCTCCAAGAATTTACTGGAGAACGTAATAATGAACGTGAAGTATCTGCACAACATTCTGGTGACAAAGTTTCAGAAGTCTGTTTCAGAGCTCTTAAAGATGTATTGAAGGAGTTCCATCCCGGCCTTATGTGGTCAGTCCGCTGAGTGTTGCTATCAATAAAAGTAGTGGAAAGCAGAGGTTGATTTTAAATTTGAGCCAATTGAATCCTTATTTTCAAAATAGGAAGGTCAAGTTTGAAGATTGGAATAATACTATACATTTCTTTTTTAAAGAAGTTGCTATTTATTCAAGTTTGATCTTAAATCAGGGTATCACCAGGTAGACATTTACAAACAGCAGTTCACTCAAAGTCAATAAAAGCGTGCAATCGATGTCGCCGGCACTTTATTAGAAAATACTCTACAGCCACCTGCCAAAAGTTTATAGACAAATGGCGGACATCAATGTCTAAACGTCAACGTAATACGGATTTTCAGTGGCTATAAAATTACAAAGAGAATAAATCTTACCTCAGTATTTTGTTATATATCCCTTTGATCTGATCATTTTCAACATTCTGGAAGGTAGGGATCGATAGAGGTTCCGTATGTAAGTAACGGGTATGTTAATCCAGATGTCATTTATATTTCTCTCCAAGTCAGTGACATTGTTTATATTAGAAAGTCTGCGTTTAAGTTTATTTTTCAACAGAAACCAAATGTTTTCAATTATATTTGCATCAGGTGACTTCCCGCACTTCCTCGAATTTCACACCGTTTTACAACAGCATACACCGTTTTCCGGTCCATTTTCAATACCCTAGCAGTTTCAGAATAATTTCCCGTTTGTCTGTAACCGTCTACGACAATTTGTTTCACAGCTGGCGATAAATGCTTAGAATTTCCCATAGCTACATTCAGAAGCTTGTATCAGACGATCATCAAACAAATACCAACACATGACGTCACATATGACGACACAAGACCCTGTACTTATATATGGTATGCATACGGAATCCCCGTTATCTATATATAGAATTTACAAAAGAAAAAACAAGCCACTTCTGTGAAGTTGGAATTTAGATCCGTCATTTTGTCTATAAACCTTTGGCAGGTGGCTGTATATCAAATCATATATTTTGTGTGCTATACATTCATGGACCCATAGCCTCCCTAGGCATGGTATACTTTTTATTTCCCCTTTACTTATAAACTTGGTAGGAAGCGTAGATACCCCAATTTTGTAACGTACGTGACTGTCGCCGACTCAATTTTTAAAATTGAACAAGCAAATATAAAAATCTGAGAGCGTGTTTTTTAATTTTCTTTGCGTTAATATCATTTGTATTTCCTAAATTTTCATTCAATAAAAGTTTAACACATTTTGCGTATGATTTTAAGCAGTGGTGTATATATTACTCCATGTCGCCAGATTATATTCTGTGATCATAGGTTCAATTAAACACACAATGTATGGACAAATATTTCGTATTATCTTTATGATTTTGATCTATTTTGGCGCTAAAATATTCAAAACTTAGAGAAAATATTCATCAAGCGATATTTGGATGTGGCATCGAGAAGAAGTTATCATTATTCTCAAAATTTGGCATTTCGATTTTAGAAATGTAACACGATACAATAAACTTTTTATGAAAACGTATTTGCAGAGCAAATGTTATCCCTTTTAAGAAAATCTCGTAGTGTACAGAGAATGAAAATATTAACATTTCTTTTGCAGAAGTCATTGGTTGGTCTGAAATTTGACAAACGTGTCAAGATGTAACATTCGTGATGTAACATTCGTTACCGAGAAATTAATTAAAGGGAATGATATAACGATTTCCCGCGTATTTTTGCTCTCTGTCTGCATGATATGGTATACGACATGAACGTCTACTATGAACATTTGAGTTTGAAAGTCAATACGTGTTAAACTTTGAGAATGCTTGATTATACATCAAATATTGAACTACATATTGACAAAATATCATCATTAATGATATGTTCGTTGAATATCAACTATGTTATGAAGAAACAAGAGTACTAAGGGGGGTAGTCTGAGGGCACCTTAGAGACTCACCACTCCTAGGGCCGTCTGAGGTCACCTCTCCTAGGGCCGTCTGAGGTCACCACTCCTAGGGCCGTCTGAGGTCACCACTCCTAGGGCTGTCTGAGGTCATTCACATATATATATATATATATATTAATTTAAAGGCCGAGATTGACCTACTTGAAAATCCGGTGGTAGTGCAATTAAGCAAATTTGGTGTAGGGCGGTGCTTATTGCTGCAGCCGAGTTAAAAATAAATTCCAGCATGCTGATAACAGAACAGAGCACACGTGTTACTTGGCTAAACAAATAACCCACAGTGATAATCTCTAGATAGTATATACAAGGCAGGATTTACAACACCTACTGCTGATTTATTGATTGACTATCGAATACAATTAATATACACTCTTGATTGAAATAAAAATAATTTGAATTATTTCAATTAAAAATATTGATACTCATACAAAATACTCTGGGCTCAATATATCTTTACAATTCATTTCAATAGAAGCTCTCTATATATTTACACCAAATTTTTTCTCTGTATTTAAATGTTAGTTTTTTGTAAACTTTCTTCCCTTTCTGATTTCGTGGTGCATTTGGATTTCTGGAATGATACACTGAGGTATGCTCCCTGTCAACATTCTCATTCCAATGACACACAGCAAGGTTTGATCACAGTTTATACTGATCTACACCAAAAACAATTCTCTTGTCCTGAAATATGTTCATGACATTATTGAAACTCTCTACATAGAAAGTATCTTTTCCCAAAATATAATCCTCAGGATATTTATAAATAACAGATCCTTTAAGCGTATTTTCTAAAAGTTTTTTGGCAATTTTACTGGTCAATACAACTCTGGAAGGCTCATAATTTTTATCTTTTCTGCATCTTGACTCTGGATGACACTTTTCATGTGAGTTTTCGTAATGTGGAATAATATTCTCAATGAATTCTTGAAGCTTTTTTGGATTTCCTTCGCAATGACGAACAGCCCAATGAATATGAGTGGCGATCGGTTCGGTCTTGTCAACTAGCTGCTCACTCCAGGTAAAACCCTCCGACTTCCTACTACCACTGGAGATATTTCTGAGTGATTTCTTGAGTGATTTACCCGAATGCCATAAATCATTCTGATTTGTTGTTTCTTCTGTATCTTTAATGAATTTGTTGATACTTAGATTTCTGTCATGCGAGTGAATCTTGATGGTGACATCTTGGGAGGTGAAATTGTCATAAATAGCTTCTGTGCCAATTCTTTCATGTCGTTGAGAAACTGGGTCTTGTTGTTTTGTGACATGGACACAATCCAAAACTTTGTGACTTTTCTCACCGATGGCCACTACAGATGTGTCTTTTGCATTTTTACGCCATCCATGTCTAGCATCTGTTAAAATATTGATGCCATCCAAGTCTTCATAACTCCCGATTTCCTCATGTAGAGAATCTTGGATGGAATCTTTATATTCGGCCTCGACAGAATTTTTATACAGTTCAAAAAATTGTTTCCTCCTGGACCAGTTGATGCACCCTAGTCCACTTCCATTAGAGAATCTTGTGTAATGAGATGGTAGCATTCCACTACACATGAGGCCATGACATATTCTGTGGTTGACTAGATATTCGTCATTGGGCAGATATGGTGAGGATGACCAGGAATAACTGCATTTTTTCCTTGGAACATTGGAGGCGCAAAGAAAGAACATGTCCTTTCATGGTTTTCTTCAAAAATTTTAATTTTCCATTGCAGTTTTTTGTATGAGCTTCACAAAGTTCACATATATTTAGAAGTGATGATTCTGCACAAACAAACATTTTTTGATTTACATCCTTCTTTCTGACTTGAAGATATGTTGAAGGAAATTGTGTTTGATTCAGCTCAATACTTTGGTCCTCGGAGTGTTTTTTTTAGCCAAAATTCCAAAAGTTCCTCGATTATTACAGCATTGTTTACAGGTGCATTGCGCTTGGAAGTAAGAAATGTTTTCACCTCTTGCAATTTTCCTTGAATTTTAGTTTTAAATTCCCCATCACCTGGAATTTCAAGCCTAAAATTTTGTGGACGTTTCTTTGATGATTCTTCGTTTTTTGCCATGATTTCTAATACAAGATTTTTTATGTTTCTGAGAGAAATTGTACTTATATATCGGTTTTCAGTAACATGAAACCATCCTAAATTGATTATGGGTTTTCCCTGTGGGGCCAAGGGGAGAGTAATGGATATGAAAAAGAGGAATAGTGTAACCCTACAAACATTGCTAATTTTGAAAATTTACTTTTTGATTTATCTAATTTTTAATTTCAAGTTCATATTTCTTGAAATAATCAAAATTAAAAAAATAAATATTAATAAAATTTAATTTCTCCTCTGTTTGGCCTTATAACAAAATTGCAGAAACTATAAACCATTCTCTTATCACCCATATCATCATGGGGGGAGGTCAGTCTTCACACAGCTGCATCAATTAGTACCTACAGTGTTCTCATTTAGAGACCATTTTCCATCAATGTGTTATTGTATTTTGTAAGAATAATGGGTGAAAGGCAGAGATTAATTTTGGATGTAAGTGAAATGCAAATGGAGGCCATAAAACATTTGTTTCTGCATAGTGACTGGGATTTTCACTCTATTGACTCATCACAGGAAGAGAAATTTGGCGGGAACACGTGTGTAAGACCAGAATGTGTAGACAAAGAAGTGCAGACAAATGTTGAATTAGAAACTGGATATTTGGAAACTGAGTGCATTGACAATAATGGAGATGATGCAGAAAAATTTGTCATCCTGCAAGACAGTAACAAAGACGAATGTCCATTCTGCCTCTGCAAACCATGCATCACTGACGACATCAACAGGCAATTATGGTGGGAAATGGAGCCATTCAGACCGCCTCATCCCAGGAATTCAAAATTGCGAAAAGAAAAATATAAAAGGTTTTGGACCATGCTTTTACATCGTGGAGTATGGAGTGATCCCCGATATACCGAGAAAAAACTGCGAGCTTTGGAACTTTTTCAGCCAGGACAGGAATGGCACAGACGTGACATTATGCCAACATGTGTAGTGGATACTGTGAGAACATGGCTACCAAATCCTAAAGATGTACAATACATGGGTCATTTGTGGGAATAGTTTTTATTTCATATTTGACAGTCAATCACATTATTATTTTCCTCTTGTTTGCATTTGTTTTGGATAAGCTAGGTAGTTGGACTTGACAATTACAATGTAAATATCATGAGGATTTTACATTTATTCTAATTTCAATACAGATGTGAAAAATAAATCTGAATTATGGATTTTATCTTTTGGAGGTTGGATTTATCTAGAGAGGAAAGTAAGTCAAACATTGCAGAATTCTGGTTTTCTTACTGCCATGCCTGCATGAGATACAGACAACATCCGGTGTAAACAATAACAAACTAAGTCACTCCCACTGCTGTCAGTTTTGAATTTCAATTAGAAATAGATGTCCTGCTTCACATCTTTCGATGAAAAATACAGCTAAGAAATTTTTTTATTTTAAATTTAATTTGTGACCAAAGATGCACATTCATGAGAAGAGCAAGCATGGCAAAAATCTGATGATAAAAAAGAATCTGTATTTTAATATTTCTAAAAAATTCTCTGCAATCTGAATGTGGCCAGAAAAATCAAATAAACCACCATTTTTCTCATTGGCTGCTATTTATACTCCGATGTCCTCCTTTAACTATACATGCACACTTCATTTTAACCATGGGCGATCACATTACACAGTACAAGTGGAAAGTTTTAGTTAAATGCACACTCCATTTTAACCATGGGCGATCACATTACACAGTACAAGTGGAAAGTTTTAGCGTGGAACTGTATTAGAAGAGATCAGAAAAAATGGACACTTTTAGAGAGTCAATGGTTTGACAAAAAGGAATACTGCATTACTGATTTTAAACAAAAAATGAAAAAAGGATACGATATCTCAGATTGTTGGGGATCCCAGAAATACCTACTAAAACGCCGAATTATGCCTTAAAAGTACTGTCACTAATCAATTACGTAAAGTGTTTAAGAAGATGGTCAAAATACAGATGAAAGTTCAATTTGAAAATCATGTACGATGCAGTATGCTATAGATAGAGCTCATTTTAAAAGGAGAATTGAGCAAGCTGAGGCATTTTTGTCAACAATCCTACTTTTAAAACTAAATGACATGAAAATGTCTGAGGTCAAGTGTAGTTAACTCTGAAAAATATGGGTGTGGCAAGATCGCTGTGTATATAAAATGGAGTGTTTTAGCACACAATTCATACATCTTATTTTCATGAAAATGGGAGGACTGGCAATGGAAAGACAGTTAAGGAGAATGAAATTAGAATGGACCAGAATGTGTGAACATATATTTCATGTTTTATACAGACGGAAAGAAGACGGTCTCTTGATACACATTACTTGTCTCATGAAATGTGTTAAAACTGTACTTGTTATTAAAACACAGGTCAAAGTTATGAAAAGGGGAAATACGAAAGTGTGTGAAGAGGGCTGGAAAAGACTTGGAAACCTGGTGGACACGTTTTGAGGGCTGACGGAAGAAATGGACTGGAACCTTCATCATCTTGTCTATAGAAGAGAAATAGTGCATAGACCAAATGTCATTTATGTATTGAAGGGGGTGTTGGATACTGTATAAACTATTTTTTTTTTTTTTTTTTTTACCAAAAACCCTTGCCTTTTATCATGAAAAAAAAAATTCTTCCTTTCAATAAGTGCATTGCTTACATTGCTGGTTGAAATTAACATGGTTTTCGCTGTCAATTCAGTCATGGTTTGAGGAAATGTCAATGTATAGGTTAGATGAAATTTACATTGCTTCCGCTGCCAATTCAGTCAGGGTTTGAGGACATGTCAATTGCATAAGCAGATGTTAGAAGAAAATTCTTCGTAAATAAGTCACTGAATTTATCAGCTTTTGATTGGCTAGGGGTGCTAAACTTGCGAAAGTTACCGTCTAAAGAATTACTGAAATAAATGTGCAAAGAAATACCGTCAGTGGTTCTAGATGTCAGTGTAATCCTGGCAAGGAGGAACGAAGAACCAGAATCAACAACACCACCACAACCCGAGGTGGAAGTACCTAACTGGTGCGTCTGCAACCACTGCGTCCCCATGAATTCAGCAATAGAAGGGGTGTGCTGCGAAATAAGACCAGATCTCTGCTTAAGCCTGCGGCCAGTGAGTATCTCATTTTCCATATTGATTTAGTATATATCGCTTAGTGCATAAACATTACTGCTATTTCACCTCCGAGAGTTTAAAGTCTTGTAATTTAAGAATCTATGTGAGTTTGAGGAAGTTGCTAAATATCAATATTTGATAGCATAGTTTCCCTCTTTTGCATTTCCATTAATTAATCTTTCTATAAAAAAACTTCCTAGAAATGATATACAATATGTGCAAAGAAACTAAATATACAGCTTCCCTATTTTACATAATCCAGGAGATAAATTTTGTTATCGTCCACCCGTTTGTGCTACACCTGCAGCAAAGATTTAGGAACGACATTTTTGCTCGGGATGCCCAAACCCAACACGACATAAACAAAGCGTACATAGTGCCTACCGACAGTTTATCCTATGGGTCTTTGATCGCCTTCATCGGGATGACAGAAGAGTTGTCCCATCTTACTGTGTTAAAGTGATTAGAGAAAGGTTTCGCGATCCCTGTGGTCGTTATCGAGGATTTGTTCCAACGCACGGTACAGGGTGGTAGTAACATGTTGAGAAATAGTTTTCTCTAGAGACCATGTATTGTGGTAATATTTGGATTGTCTATTTGTAACATCCATGACTGCGGATAACTCCGTTTACCTGATCAGGATATAGGGCTCACGGCGGGTGTGACCGGTCGACAGGGTATGCTTACTCCTCCTAGGCACCTGATCCCACCTCTGGTGTGTCCAGGGGTCCGTGTTTGCCCAACTATCTATTTTGTATTGCTTATGTTTTTGGCTATATTTAGATCTAAAACTTCGTAGTGTTTTCGGATTTCAAACATTTCGGTTGAGCATCACTGAAGAGACATTATTTGTCGAAATGCGCATCTGGTGCATCAAAATTGGTACCGTATAAGTTTTACATTATAGGAGTTATGAGCTTGATCACTGTTCGGTATCTTCCACCTTGCATCCATACAGCATTTTCATTCTTCTTTTGTTTAGCATTTACCATTCATTATTTAATTTTCCTAGTTACTACCCAAGACTTACACCAGGTCCACAGTAGAGCTATTGGAAAACTACTGTTAGCATGTGGTTTTCTTTCATTTGTTCATTCCATCCCCATGGAAATATAATATTGTATATAATATATATGTTATTATATCTTATATAATAGAACATTGTAATATCATCTGCTTATATAATAAATAATAACAAACCTGATATTTATATCTATGTAAATATGTGAAGGTTCATCAATACTCTTTCCATGTAACCATACCCAGAACTGTGGAAATTAATATGTAATAAAGCAGCAATGCACCCCAGACAAAATTATCCCTCTAATATACATAAGAGCAGAGATGAACCTTGCTTCTTTAATTGAAACTTTCTTGATTAGTAGGACAAGATACTTACAGTAATATTGAAGGCCTACAGGTCGTTCTTCCATTAGATACAATATATGATACATATGTACACTTCAGCAACAAATACATAGAAAAAATACAATAAACACGAGATGCAATTAACCTGTCCATAATTAGACTAAAAGAATTCTCATTTACACAGCAGTTTACATTTGCATACTCGAATACAAAGCAATAAATCACCTACAAACTATACAAAAAAATTCAGACTTGAACCCTAATATCAATATTGAAACTATGCAATTGTTCCTAGTTATACAGCTGTGTGTGGCAGCGCATTTAGTATTTACATAGTCTTTTTTCTTGATGCAGGGTTTCATTTTCTCCACAACTTCTGATGTTGGAGGGGTTCTTTTGGAGCAATTGTTGATGCAATATTCCAAGGATCTTGATCTGAAATCACTGAACAAGCTCGCAAGGGGTGCATTTTATGTACACCAGAGTTGAACTGGAACATATTGTTGATGTATGCATTTCATTTGGATATTTTCCTAGATTAAATTCATATAAACTTTCATTTATTAATTGAATTTTCATAAATTGATTTACATTTGTACAATCATCTGTTTTATAACTGGCGTGTTTGTGTATTGACAGCCACTGCCTTCCATAAGTATAACTTTTAGAGTTATCGGACCTTTATATATTTGTGCCGCGCACAATTCTATGGACAGCTTTCCGAAATTTGCCATAAGCTTGGCTGACCACAATGTAAGCATGCATTAAGTACATTTTGTATGATTTATTTAACAAGTTCTAGCTATTTCCATCTTCGCTAGCCAAGGGTGACAATCCACGGTGTTTCTCTATTCACCCTTGGCATATTTTAGTAGCTTTCAAAATAACGCTCCCTGCGATTCCAGGGCATCCAATAAAATCGCGTCTTACAAATAGCGCGTAAACAGTAATGGCGGCCCCCATGGTTGAAATGCCATGTAGGCTATGTCACGGTATTTTACCGAAAATACTTTTGGAGTGCTTGATCAATTGATGGAGGGCCTCGATTGTGTTCCAAGACAATGATCGACAGTGGAAGTATATATGTGGGTTTTGTTGGAATAAACTTAACAAACTGTCAAAAATCGAGTATGATTTGAAAACAAGAGGCCCAGGGGCCTTATAGGTCACCTGAGTATCATGTAACAACCTTCCAATGTTTGAATTAGGTTTCTGTTTAAATATAAGAATTTTACTTTTGGATGGAAGAAACATTGAATAGCTATGTGGTCATGAAGTACATGTGTCATTTCTATGTTCAATCAATAATCCTTTTTAAAAAACCTAGGTCTGAGACATCATAAAGAAAAGGGTTATTTACTCCTTAGATAAAACCAATATAAGAAGATTTTCAAAGAATTTCTACATTTTCACTATATGACCAATAGAGCCCCACCCTAACACAAGAACCCCTGCCCCAGGGGCCATGAATTTCACAATTATGGTAGAGGGCTCAACGCTCATTATAATTATGCCCACAGTTTGGCTTCTTGATGTCCAGGAGTAAAGAAGATTTTTTTAAATTACACTCATTTTGATGGTTTTTGCCCCACCCCTCAGGTCCCAGGGGGGCAGGGACCACGAATTTCACAATTTTTGTTCCCCTCCACCCACAGATGCTATATGCCAAAATTGGTTGAAATTGGTTCAGGGGTTTCAGAGAAGAAGCTGAAAATGTTCAAATGTTAACGCACGACGAACAACGACGGACAAAAACAGATAGCAATAGGTCACCTGAATGAATTCATGTGACCTAACAAAGCTCGAGGCTTTAAAAGAAGAAAGAATTAACCTACTAAGGACGCTAAGAGGAAATCACAAGACACAATCCTTTGCAGCAATCACGCCAAAAACACGGACGTCTGGGCAAACGAGGAAGACGTGGGGAAAAGGGACAACCTGGAAAAAAGGGGCCGAAGGGAGACCCCGGACAACCAGGACCCCAGGGGTAACTGGATTGAAAGGAGAGCCTGGATTTCCAGGGAGATTTTGATATCGGAACTGACATCAAATAACTTTCCTAATGTAGAGATTTATTGATTTGCTTTCAAAGTAAAAAAAAAAAATATATGGTTCCGACATAGATTAGGAAACTTCTATCACTTTAGAAGAAATGAATATATGTATATTGCAATTCCAACTTTAACATGTAATTATGTCAACAAGATGTCCATTTTAACAGGCTTTTGTTTTTTCAAAAGATATTGCCCAGATACTACTGCGACAATTATGTAAACATGAGTTTGGTTGTAAGAGACATAAAAATAATTTTATACAATATTTTATTTCAGCTCCTCCATAGATACACATGCATACCCTGCAGATATACACATGAAATACTAATCTGTTGATGAATATGGCTATTAATATCCTTGTGTGTCTATTTTTGAGATATGAGAATTGATCTATTTTGTATTACTGTTCGTTATCTTCACCTTGCATTATGACTATAATGAAAAGGTGAATATAATCAACAGTTGTGAATTTTATAAATCCTATAGAGAATAAAATATTGAGAGCAGAGGTGGATTTGGGTACCCAGAAGGAGTAAGCACCTCCTGTTGCCTGATCACATCCACCGCAATAGTCCGTTTGCCAGTATCCGACATCGGTCTGAATATTTCGTATAATAGCGGGAAAAAATTGTTTCCCTTGAAACACAAAAGAGTTCCACCGGACAAACTATCGCTTCAATACACATGATAAATTTACCTGTTATCGATCGATATGGATGCGTGTGACATTATAATTATATGCGGGTGTTTTATAGGTAGTCGGGTTCGAATATCATTTGTATTGGTCACGTGGTGAAGGCATATAAATAGGCGAACATGTGTTTGTGCGGCATTCTAAGCACGCTCGCTAGTTCTACGTACAGGTAAATTTTATACACTACAAAAACTCTATGGCTGAAAGTGACCATTGCATGGAAACTCCGGGAGAAGAATTTGGTTTATCTAATGAAGAGGCCGTTTCTTTATTCAGTTCTTCACTGAACAAAGCTTTAGAAAGGCAGAGCAATGTTATTGTGAGCACTATAACGGGCCTTACAGAAAAGTTGACAAAAAGCAACGCGGGGAAAAACGTGCCGCACGTGGAGGAACCAACAGTTTCAGTTAACGGGTCACCAGGATTCGAATTCAAACACGAGGGACACAAGATTCAGTTTAACTTTAATCAAGCAAGATATTCCAAGTTGTCAGAGCTAGGAAAGTTGATTCAGGAGTGTGATTTTCAGAAAGCAGCAGACATCGTAAAAGAGGAACAAGCAGCAATACTTCAAAGAAACAAGATTTTAAAGATTGCAGACCGGCACGGATGGGATACCGTGAGTGAATACCTTGACGACCCCTTAGCGGACGACACCGAAGATGCTACTAAGCTTCGTTACGCTGTTAGTCGTGCTGCTAGGAAACGCTCCTATCGAAGCAAGCCCTACGACAAACGGAGAGGCAATTTCGCGCCAAATGACTTTTTTCGTGGCTTTGGCCAATCATTTAACGCCTCAGGATCGGCGTCCAGATCCAGCACAGGTAGAGACAAAGATAACAGGTTCGGAGCCGCAGGTTTTCAATATTCAAAAGACGATCGAGGGAAATGTTTCTTTTGCCGTCAATTCGGACACATGGTCAGAGACTGCCCGTACGTCAGAGGCCAGCCAATCCCCTCTCTGTCAATCCCAGTTCCAAGTGGGCCAAGTACCAGTACCAAGCAATGAAAACGTTGAAGTTGAGTATATGTTTGATTTACATGAAAATTTTGAATATGAGCAAGATACAGAAGCAACTAGTGTTAAATTTATGCTTAAGCAAAATGCAGCATTTTGGGAATCGGAGCTCAATGCTAATTGTTTTATTTTGAATGTTATAAGACACGGATATGTTATTCCTTTCAGCGAGTTTCCACCCGGAATAATGCTAAGAAACAACAGGTCGTCATTAGATCATGCAGAATTTGTTAACGGGGCTATTTTAGATCTCATGAAAAGTGGTTGTGTGAAAGAAGTTTTTAAGCCCTCTTTTGTTGTTAACCCTTTAACAGTTTCAGTGAACGGGAAAGGTAAGAAACGGCTAGTTCTAGATCTCAGACATGTCAATCAATTTGTAGAAAAACAAAAGGTCAAATTCGAGGGAATCAAGGAAGGTATGGCTTATGCTAAAAAAGGGCACTACATGATAAAGTTTGACCTAAAATCTGGATACCATCACATAGATATTCACTCAGATTTTCAAAAATATCTTGGATTTAGTTGGGATTTGGAGGGCAAAAAACGGTTTTTTGAATTTACTGTTCTACCTTTTGGTTTGTCATCAGCTGGCCACATTTTCACAAAGGTTGTTAGAGTATTGGTAAGATACTGGAGAACTTTTAGCGTTCCTATCGTAGTATATTTAGACGACGGCTGGGTGTGTTCAGATTATAATTCTTGCTTGGAAATAGCGTATTTTCTTCAAAAAGTTTTAAAAAACTCTGGTTTTCAGATAAATTTTGAAAAATCTCAATTTATTCCCGTAGACAAAATTATTTGGCTAGGTTTTTTATGGAATTTGCAAGACGGCACTTTAGAGATCCCAAGCGAGAAAATAAAAAACATCCATTCAATTGTTGATTCAGTCATTCAAAATGTAGGTAAAATCAGTGCTCGAAAGATAGCTTCTTTCGTCGGCAAGGTGATATCATTAAAACCAGCGATCGGAAGTATTTGTCAGTTGATGACAAGGCATTTAAGCATGGCTCTATGTCAGAGATTTAGCTGGGATAGTATATTAAATTTGTCATCTGATTGTATAACAGAATTGTTATTTTGGAATAAGAATTTACCCAGTCTGCCAAATTGTCAAATTGAAAGTTGTAGCAGTGTACCTGAAAAAATTTTATTTTCAGATGCTAGTGCTTTTGCTGGTGCAGGGATTTCAGTAGAACAAGACTCAAAAATTGTACATTATATGTGGAGTGATTCTGAAAGATTGAAAAGTTCTACGTGGCGAGAGTTAAAAAACTATCTGTATTCTTATTGAGAGTTTACACAGTTATCTATCAGGGAAACTTGTGAAAGTATATACAGATAATCAAAATGTTGTACTGATTGCATGTAAAGGAAGTATGAATTTTGAGCTGCATCAGCTCGCTTTGGAAATGTTTGGATTGTGTGTAACACATTCAGTAAAATTGGAAGTGGAATGGATTCCTAGAAATATGAACTCGTTAGCAGATGAGTTAAGCAAAATTTACGATTTTGATGACTGGGGTGTTTCAGACAGGATTTTTGGATTTTTGGATAAAACGTGGGGAAAGTTTACATGTGATTTATTTGCAGACAGTAAAAACAAAAAATGCAAAAAATTCTTTTCAAAATTTTGGACACCCGACACTTCTGGAGTTGATGCTTTTGCGCAAAATTGGTCAGATGAAAACTGTTGGATAGTACCTCCACCCGTGTTGATTTGTCGAGTACTTACGCACTTGCAGATATGTAAAGCTTTTGGTACACTAATTATTCCAAAATGGAAATCTTCAATGTTTTGGCCTCTGATTTGGAATGCAAAGCAAAACAATTTTCATTATTTTGTAAAAGGATTTATTGAGTATAATAATCCAAAAAATTTTTTCAAAGCTGGATCAGATATAAACAGTATTTTTGCGGCATATAAGTTTGCTAGTAATGTTCTAGTGCTGAGAGTTGATTTTAGATAGATCATATGGATGATCAACAAGGTTCCATGAACCACATGGCATATCTTGCATGGCACCATGTGCATAATGAATTCTAGAGCAGTATTTTGAGCACCATGTGCATATACCTTATGAGCTACATATGAAATTGTAAACAAAGCACCATGTGCGTTTTCTTGTGTATACTAAGAGAATTTTGAATTGAAACGAAGTGGGATTTTGTGAGCTAAATATGAATTAGAGATAAGGCACCATGTGCGTTTTCAGAAAATCAAATGTAATTGAATGGGGCATGCATGAACTATATCTTAAGTCTCAAGGTGGAAAGTTGTGGGACAACTTTGCATTGATAAAATCTGTCTTTTTTATAGGTACACAATAACATTCTGTCGGAAATCCAGGAAATGAAAAAAGACAGCAGGTTTGCATCGGCAGCATCACACATTCATTACATTCTACGGAAAGGAAAGAGCGACAACTCTAATAGAAAATACGACACTTATTTCCAAAAATTTAAAGGCTGGTGTTCGGCTCACGATGTTTCCTATTTACCCGCAGCAGTGAGTACTGTGGCAGTATTTCTAAGCGGTCTTGTACAGCAATCGGTTTCCGAATCTGTGTTATCAACATATTTCTACAGTATCAAGTGGTATCATGATTGCAATATGTGCTCTAACCCGTGTGATCAAAAAATTCTCCATATGCTCATGGAAGGAGGAAAACGAATTCTTTCGAAACCGATTCAGAAGAAGGATCCAATAACGCCAAAAATTTTAGAGCAGATTATAAGCAAATACGGCAATGATAGTTGTAAAAATGACTTGTCTAATGTGAGAGTTTGTACAATGGTATTGTTGGGTTTTGCGGGATTTTTCAGATTTAACGAACTTTCAAATTTACGTGTTAGAAATATATCTTTTCATGCATTATTTATGTCTGTTCATCTTGAAAGTAGCAAGACAGACGTATATAGACGAGGTAATGATGTTTTAATTGCAAGCACAGGTAAATCAACCTGTCCTGTTTTTTGGTTAAAGCACTATTTACAACTTGCAGGTATTACTGAAAAACCTGACGATTTCATCTTTCGATCTATACGTTTTTACAAGTCATCAAAACGTTATAAGCTTTGTGAGATTAACAAACCCATTTCTTATACTAGAGCACGAGAAATACTACTTAGTGCTTTATCGTCCATTGGTTTGAATTCAAAGTTGTTTGGTTTACACAGTCTACGAAGTGGCGGCGCTACTTCAGCGGCTTCAAGCGGCGTAAGTGACAGGTTGTTAAAAATTCATGGTCGATGGAAATCGGATTTTTCAAGGGACAACTACATTAAAGATTGTGTGCAAAAGCAACTTCATGTTACCAAAAATTTGAACATATGAAAGGTTTATATATTGTTCACTTTTGTTTATATAATTAATAACAAATGTGTTACTTCCGCCATTAGATTTTTCTCTCTTTGTTTTTCTAAGTGCTAGCGAGCTGCCATCCTACTTATACTATATAGTTTCTTGTTTTTTGGTAATTAGCATCTAATTAATTTATATTCGGACGAACAAAGTGAGGGAGAATATAATTATAATTATATGCGGGTGTTTTATAGGTAGTCGGGTTCGAATATCATTTGTATTGGTCACGTGGTGAAGGCATATAAATAGGCGAACATGTGTTTGTGCGGCATTCTAAGCACGCTCGCTAGTTCTACGTACAGGTAAATTTTACAATATTTCTATGGCGGATAGTAACCATTTATCAGATGACATTAATATGTGTATATATTGATGTGTATTAACATGAGTAGTTTTGTTTGCGATATATTTCTTAAGGACATTACGAGTGATGAATAAAGTGCTAGCGAGCTGCCATCCTACTTATACTATATAGTTTCTTGTTTTTTGGTAATTAGCATCTAATTAATTTATATTCGGACGAACAAAGTGAGGGAGAATATAAACATAAATAGCTTTCGTTTACCTGAGCTACAAAAATACCTGAAGTCAAGAGGTGTGACGGTGTCGGGATACAACAAGGTCGCTTTGAAGGAGATTGCTTTGGCAGTTGAAAGGTTAAATTTGCCGGTAGATCCTGATTTCCAGCAAGATTCTGTTTTAAAGGATATCAAGGAAAAGTTGGCGAAAGCGGGACTCCCTGATAAGAATCCGTTAGAACTGGAAGGATACACGTCAGACTTTACTTATATGCCAGAGTTTGGACTTATTGACGTTTTCAACTACATGATTTTTAACAAGTCCGACTACGACAAGAGGAAGCTGAATGGATTCAAGTCCTTTGAAGATTATAGACTTTTTTATGATGGGCATGTTGAGAAGTTAATGTTTAATGCCGTATCTGAAACAAGCGAGGTGTGCTTATTCAAGGCTGAGGTGAAACCAACCCAAAGAGACAAAACCTACCTGAATAAAAACTTCTATGATTTGTGGTTTGCCCTGGACAAGGAAGACGGATCAGTTGTCACTGGCCACTGTGAATGCGTTGGAGGGTAAGCATAGACAATAAAAATGTTCTCTTAAAATCATATGAAAATGAATAAGTCCTTTATAACGTGGTTGATGAATATGCAGGATAAAAGAATTATTTGCAGGGCCTATCCCCTCCCCCCCCCCCCCCACCCCCTCCCTCTAAGCAAATATTTGTAGGTTCTATCCCCCCATATTTCATTCCTTTTGGGTACAACACAGAGAAATGTCTAATACGTCTTTTATAACAAGAGGCCCAAGGGCCTAGAATCGCTCTTCTGATAAATTGTACAAACCCACCATTTCTATTTTTAGCCTCTTAGTATTCTAAATCTTTAGTTAAATCCTAAGAATTCAAAAAAAAGTAGGTCAATGTGACCTACTTTTTGGTTTACACATTTTGAGAACCCAAGAAATATCAACTGACAAAGTTTGATGATTTTAAGCCAATTAGTATCTGAATATTGAAATATAGCTGTCAAATTCCAATCGTAGGTCATGGTGACCTACTTTTTGGTCAGCAAACTCCGAACATGCAAGACCCATCAACTGACAAAGTTTGATGACTGGAGGTCAAATAGTATCTGAAATATATAAATATAGCCGTCAAATTCCAAAAGTAGGTCAAGGTGACCTACTTTTTCGTCAACACCCTTCAAACATGCAAGACCCAACAACTGACAAAGTTTGATGACTGTTGGTCAAATAGTATCTGAATTATATAAATATAGTCGTCCAATTCCAAAAGTAGGTCAAGGTGACCTACTTTTTGGTCAACACCCTTTGAACATGCAAGACGCATCAACTGACAAAGTTTGATGACTGTAGGTCAAATAGTATCTGAAATATATAAATATAGGTGTCCAATTCCAAAAGTAGGTCAAGTTGACCTACTTTTTGGTCGAAACCCTTCGAACATGCAAGACCCATCAACTGACAAAGTTTGATGACTGTAGGTCAAATAGTATCTGAAATATATAAATATAGCCGTCAAATTCCAAAAGTAGGTCAAGGTGACCTACTTTTTGGTCGACACACTCCGTTGACTCAAGATGCATCAACTGTCAAAGTTTGATGATTGTAGGTCAATTAGTGACTGAAATATATAAATATAACTGTCAAATGCCAAAAGTAGGTCACAGTGACCTACTTTTTGGTCGATACACTCCGAAGACTCAAGATGCATCAACTGACAAAGTTTGATGATTGTAGGTCAAATAGAGTCTGAAATATAGTAATTTAGCTGTCAAATACCAAAAGTAGGTCACGGTGACCTACTTTTTGGTCGACACAAACTGAAGACTGAAGACGCATCAACTGACAAAGTTTGATGATCCTAGGTTTTACAGTGCCCAAAATATGCATCTAAAATTGAAAATGTGAAATTTGAAAATCTGCAAAATTCAAAAAGTAGGTCACTGTGACCTACTTTATATATATATATATGTTTCAAGGCCTCAAGATGCATCAACTTACAAGATTTGATGATTCTAAACCTCTCGGTATTTGAAATAACTTAAAATATATCTATAAATGATAAGCCATAAAATTCAGAAAGTAGGTCACGGTGACCTATTTTTCAGTTGACGCATTTCAAGGTCCCATGATCCACCAACTGACAAGTTTTGATGATCATAGGCTTCAAAGTGTCCAAGATATGCATCAAAATTAATTTTAAAATAAATACCTGCAAAATTCAAAAAGTAGGTCACCGTGACCTACTTTTGAGACAACTTGACACAAGGTCCTAAGATGCATCAACTGTCAAAATTTGATGATCCTAGTCCTTATAATGACTAAAATATCTAAGATTTAAGGAATTTAATTTTTTTTTTAATTTAGGTCAACTTTGAAGTGACCTTGAGACCACGCCCTTTGCCCCAGGGTAATGCCTTGAACAATTTTTAATCTACAACATATCCTCATCCTTATGTGTAAGTTTGGTGATAATCTGCCCTGTGGTTCTTGAGAAAAAGATTTTTTAGCAACCACTACTTTTGTTTGTATTTTCCTGATTATCTCCCCTTGTTAAAGGGTCACATCCCTCTATTTAGTATGTATGACAGCCCTTGGGCCAATGATACCCTGTAACAAATTTGAAAAAAATTGGCCAAGGGGTTCTTGAGTTTTAGCCCTTTTTCTAAAAAGTTTACGCACACCGCACAAATGGCCATAGCATTAGCTCTTTGAGCCTTTGGCTCAGAAGAGCTAAAAATGTCCCAATACATGTGTATTCATATGTTTGTTATTGGTACATTTTACATAAAAATGAAAAGATATGGGGTAAGTGTCAGAGAGACAGCACTCCATCCATGAGAAAAAGCAGAAAATTTACAAATCTAGAGGTCTCCACAAGGCATTCAACATTGTCCTACTGTTCTACATCTGTGTATTTACTTGACACTTTATGGTGTAATTTGCAAATAAAAAATACTGCTATATCTCCATCACTACAATGTAAATGTTCAAAATGAAAGAAAAAATATGTGTTCATACTTTTTCCATCTCAGTATGTTACTTTAGTTACAGCCTCCAATATTTTCACCAAAAAGAAATGCAAATATTCATAATTTGTCTATGAAATAGGTTGAATTGAAGTTAAATGTTACTTGTTTGAATTCCTAGTCAAAATATGCATTTATTTCAGGGCTGACGGAGCTTGCAGACATCTAGCTGCAGCCCTTTATGAGCTGGAGGCTTTTGAGATAAAGTCCTGCACTGACGGAGAAAACCAGTGGGCCAAAAGACCTCGCCATCATGACATACCTGTTCCTGTACGCAACCTGAGTATTGTCAAAGCTAAATACCATCGTTTAAATGTTGAAAATGCCACAAAACCACACAGTGACCTATTTGACCCAAGGAACAAACAACACCGCACTCCCATAACAGATGATGAGAAGAGGGAATTTGGTCTGAAAATTCAAGAGGTATTTAAAAAAAAGTATATGAATAGCTGACTTTGTTTTTTAAATGTTATAAAAAAAAAATTGAAAATATTTAGGGTAAGTGTAAGGCATACATCACTCCATATACAAGAAAAACTGACAGAAAAAAAATTATACACTGGCAACACAATCATTTTCGGTCAAACGTGTACTGTATATAAGTCATAATACGTACATACATGTAGCATATGTGCACATTTATAATACTGAGAAAATAAATAAATTAATATATGTTCTGAAATCATATTTCTTCTTCTTCTATAAGAAGGCATTATATTTTTTATACCGGTATGTGTTATTCATATATATATATATATATATATATATATATACACACAGTGTATATATTTCTCAACTTTACACAATATTTATTATTATGAAAATGTCATTGAATAAAAAATTCTATTTTCAATCCTGCTGGTTTCAACACTGTTTTGATGTCATGTATTAAACACCAAAATATGTTAAAACTGAAAACTGTACTTAACCGAACTGTCTTAAAACTTGTAATCATTATTCATTTTCATATAATATGTATATATTTCCATATTGCATTGTATTTTTCAGATTTCCAAAAATGCACAATGTCTTGACATTTTGCTTGATCCAGAAGACCGGTGTGGACAAACAAAGGATATCCATGTAGAGAAAATTTCTATTGTGAATAAAGCCAAAGCATTCGTTGAGGAAAATGATATTTCAATTACAAATTTTGATGAGAAGGTAACAGAATTCTGTGGCTCACTTAACATATCAGAAAATGATGTTTCTTGTGTCTTGGAGAAAACAGAAGGACAGTCTAGTAATAATGTGTGGCACCTTCTCAGGAAAGGTCTATTAACAGCTTCTAATTTTGGTGAAGCGTGCAAATATGTAGAAAAGAATCGACCGCCATCTGTCACTTTCATGAAAAAAATAATGGGAGAAAGCCGCATAGACGATGCTATGTTACCACCTGCGTTGAGATGGGGTCGAAAAAAAGAGCCCATTGCTAGGATTTTTTACAGCAGAATTATTAAAAAAATTCATAACTGTAGGTCATTAAAAGTAACAGAGGTTGGACTTTTACTCAGTGAAAAGTATCCGGTTTTAGGATGTAGTTCGGATGGTGTAGCTGTTTGTAAATGTAAATCCCAGCATATAAACAGATTAGTGGAAATAAAATGTCCTTATTCGCTTCGAGACAGCAATGCAAAAGAGGTTGCGATTCTAAAAAACTGTACCTTTAATAAACTAACCAATGAATGGGAAGTAAGTAAAGCCTGTCCTTATTATGCACAAATCCAGGGACAACTCGGTCTATATAATTACACTGAATGTGACTTAATTATTTACACAAACAAAGGTATTCACATTTCTACAGCAAGATTTGATGAGGAATATTTCTGCGATATGGTGAATAAACTTAATAGATTTCATAGTGCTTATGTGGTTCCACATATTTTCCGTGATCTTTTGAAGAGTACAAATAATGAGTGTAATCCAGTTGCTGGCTAATTGTCCATTATTATGTCAAAATGATTTGTTAATGTTTGAATATCTGAACTGAATTAACATTTATTCATAAAAGTTTGCAATTATTGTTTAATCTTTAGGAGCTTATAAAACAACATTTATTTCATATTACATTGACTCTTAATGATGTAAACTCATTAAATGGATATTGCATTTACAATGTATCTGTATCTTTAACCATACAAATATATGATGATGTCACAATAAAAAGATGAAACTTTATTGGTCAATTTGCATTTCTTAATTTATTAACTTTACTTCACTAGTTGTGTATCTAAATTACATAACACTCCACACACACCTACAATTTGATCAAACAATGCATGCAGTTTAAGAGGCATAACTCCTTGCAAAATTTTGAATGTTTTTAACCTGCCTATTGCACGCTCCACATGAATGCGAGCACTTGCAATTCTGCGTGTCTTTGTTACGGCACGACTACTCAACTGCTTTCTCATAGAAAACGGTGGTATGTTTAAAGTGGCAGATCGTCTGGCTAACATATCACGTATTAAAAAACCCCTGTCAGCCATAATGTCATCACCGTGCTCTATTTTCTCCAAAAAGCCACTCTCTTCAACAATGCGACGATCTGAAATACTTCCTGTGAATGATTTGGAAATAAAGGTGAAAGTTCCAGTAGGTGAAATTGAAATTAGTGCTTTAAAAGTGTTGTGATGTTTGTACTGAGACCATGTTACACGCTGAGAAGAGGGCAGACTTGGCTTTTGTACAAAGAACTCTGTGCAGTCTATAATTGATCTTGTCCTAGGAAAATGTTTGAATGCCTTTGGAATATTGGAAGCAATTTGTTCTCGGGATGGCCATGAAATAAGAAACTTCAATTCTGCGTACAAAAAATTGATCCAAGTTGTGAAAATTCTACTTATTTGAGATGGGTGCACTCCAAATAAATCACTTATTACTTCCACATCAAAGCCTCTTCTCAGTCTAACAAGTGTTATGATAAATTCCTCCTTAGTTGTTAGTTTCCTCTTCGGTCCAACTTTAATGTTCTGGAAAAAAAAGGTTACGGACAGATTCAACAGGTTTAGTGTTATGCAAGACAAAATATTTCAAAGTGGTCGTGCTGAAAATTTCATTCCAATGGCCGATAACCTTCATTTTGAAAAATATTTTTGTTCAATGGATAAAGCGATTGTTGAATGAATAATTGAATAGTAGCTAGCAGCAAAACAATGTAAATTAACAGGGAATTTATTATTGTAGAAAATATTATAATAGACTATAGCCTTATTTATGTAATTTCGATCTCATTTATTGGATTAAGATGAGAATCAATATACCTTTTTTTATCAAGACTTATCAGTGCAAATATTCCAAGTCTCAATTCTTTTAAATATTTTTTATTTAAATTTATTTTATTCTATTAAGTTAAATTTCTTTTAATAGTCTTACAGTTTTAGATTCTGTTGTGTCTTGACCTCTCCAGTAGTTGAGTTTTTCTGCCTTCTTTTGCAGCCATGTGAACACATAAGTGAGCATTGCTATTGTCAGTCCTAAAAAAAATTATTTCATGATATCAGAGTGTATTAAAACATATTCGTTAATGTATTTTCCTTTTTCATATAAAATACCAGTAGATCCAATTATGATAAGAGAATAAAATGTATTAAAAAATATTATTAATGCACATGTCATTCAATGAAATGGTCTCACAATGTTTCAAATTAATAATGCTATTATGCGATGATTTTCTCTTCAGACTTAAAGAATCAAACCAATGAAAAACAAAACAATACCCATTTTCAGAAATAAGAATCTTACAATGTAAATGTACTTCAAAAGCAGAACAGGTTTCAAATGTTATTTCATTTTCAAAATTGTTAGTTCATGTACATGAAAATACTGTACCTGTGTAGAATTTACAAGATTCGTCATCTTTGAGCACTGATTTCATAAATAACTTTCTTGTGATATTGGTGTGTTTCTGGAAATCTTCAGTTGTAAATTCACACAAGTTATCCAAATTTCTGTCTGCACTTGTACTTCTTTTGTATCGACACTGGTAACCATAGCATTATCGTCAGTTTGAGTCTGTGAATCACAGTAAGATGTTGTCACCTCTATAAACATCAGCTTCAGGCATCCATAAGATTGAAGTTGCAGTTTCTTCAGACTCTGACTCTGTAATAAATTCCCCTGTCTCTGGTTTCTTTTTTGAATAAATATGGTCAAATGTTCCAAATTCCTGGTGATTAGACTCGATGCCTTCATTTAAGTCTGCTTCCTGAGTCAAGTCTTCCTCGGGTTCCTCATAAATAAGTCTTTTTCTACTTTTAGTAACAGGTGTTTCATTTTTTCTTTCTGAAGGAGCCTTCCTCTTGCGTTTACTGCATAATCTTTTCTGTTCAAATTCCGTAGCTGCGGCTGGCAAGGGATCTGGGTGAGATGTAGTAGGCCCCTTCTCACCCACAAAATGCTTACAACAAATATAGGTGTCCTTGGTTATATTTTCCACGCCAAAATATTTTCGCCCACAAAGCCGAACCCATCGTTGGCACTTTTCGAACTGTGTTTTTGGTTTCGGGAACGGTAGAAAGAAGACACCATTCATTTCTGGTCGTTTACCGATATATCTAGAGTTACTAATACAATTTCCATAACAGCAATGTTTCACTGGCATAGTTATTTGATGAGATATAGTTAACGCTATATCGTCACAATCGTGGTTGTTTGTCCGGTGCGATGTCCTGCTTCCGGTTGTCGCTTACATCCACAAAAATAATACCGCTTACGATGTGGATAATTGGCAAATAAACTATTGAGAAAGCATTCAATGGTTTAATTGATATAATCTATCTTGCTCAGGTAAACATAGTAATCTGTAGCCAAAATCAGTGTGTAAAAATGGTCTAACAATCGGTAAGAAACACTTCAGACAGTATTCAACCTGCTGACAGATTATATCTAGAAAATATCGGATCCAAAAAAATAAAATAAAAACGAAATTCTTAGACTTTGTTCTCTCTATCTGATTTAGGATCTGTCAAATCAACTGTTCTGTACATGTTGCTGCCTCTTTTAAGTTTACGTTTGCACAATCAAACAAATTTCAACTATTTTCAGATTTCCCAGAAATGGAAAGAAAATACAAATATAAAACGTAATTATATTGTAATTCTCTGTTTGAAATAAAAGGAACAAATCGTGCAGATTTTGAGAGAGAAAAATATTAAGATGGGGTTATGAATAAATCAAGTTTATTGTGACTCATTTCTCTACAGCAATGTTTAATTATAACAGCATATAATGGATTTCTTTAATGTAAAATTCTTGGCAAAGATATCAACATGGAACTGGTGCTCACAACCTGTTTTGAATCGAGGCTTGCATGCAGGGGATCTTACGATAGCGTCAGCAATATTGTTTTCTGGGAACAACTTCAGCAAAATTGAGCTCTTTTCACAGTTTTAAAAGCTTGGATTTCTGAGTGTATCATTTACAAGACTACAAAGACAATACTTAGTTCCCTCCCTTGACGACGTATGGTCAGAAGAGCAGAGAGATATGGTGCAGGAATTTAGAAACAACGATATGGTTCTCCTTGGTAATAGCAAATATGATATTTATGCATTAGCATAAATTGAAATGCTGTAGTCTTTTACATGCACATTGTAGGTGATGGGAGAATGAACAGTCCAGGACACTGTGTACACAATATTACACCTTTATGGAGAAGAGCACCAAAAAGATCCTCTCCATAAGCGAGAGACAGAGCAGAAAAGCACAAATCTGGAGAAGGCGGGATTTGTTAAAGGAATGAGGGAAGTAAAAGACAATGGCCTCATCATCATTGAAGTTGTGACAGGTGCTCACCTCTAAATTGATGCAAGGATGAGTAAGTAAATCTTCTGTATTTTATGATTAAAATGTCAGTATAATTAATTGGTGATCATCTTCAATGTGTATGTACATTTATCTTACCTTTACAGAAAAGAATCATGCAGAAATAAAACACAGTCACGATATCTGTCATGCTGCAAAAAATCTGGGTAAGAAATTGATTTCAGTTAGCAATTCTACGCTTCTTGATAGGTACATACTTTCACTTCATGTTCCTGTAACTTTCTGACTGAGACCTCTTAACTTTCTACTGATATATCTCGAGTCTCTTCACACAGGCATGTATGTCATGGAACCATATAAAAAAAAGAGAATAAAACCAATACTGTATCTAAAAAACCCCACTTTATTTCATGTCCATTCATAGATGCACTGTGTGCAGTATATATAATATCTTGAAGGCTATCAAGATATTTTGATCTTATAAACTGTTCTTGTTTTTCAAGACTGGGGAAGAGAAAAATTGCTAAGATTTACTGAAATGGTCCAAAGATATAGTAAATCATTTGAGGTACATTTGAGATTCATAATAACTAAAGTTACATGTGTAATTAACCTATCGTGCATTGCCAGTCAATTACGTCAAAAGTTATTGCAATTTTTCATTGTCAATGTCAATTACTAAGTCTCTCGCCAAATTTATCATAACTGATACTGCAGAATGTATAAGATTCATATTTTCATTGTAAAAATGGTTGTCTTACGATTCTATTGAATTTTGTTGTAGTTTTTCACGCTCTTCACGAGAAATAGTAATGAATGAAGTTGTATTCGACTTTTGAATTCGTCACAGTGAAAAATCCTTTACTCCGGCTGATCATTCTATGGTTCAAGGACTGAGACAGCCGAGAATCATGAGTAGTGCTGGCAAGAAACTTTTCAAAGAATCGGTGTGGCAACACACAGCGGAATTGGCAGTATTAACGCGAAACATTGACTCTTTCACTCCACAATGCATGGAGCAAGGTGTAAATCTCTCAGATGTCGAGAGGACACAGGAACATGTTAACGATCTACTGAAAAGATGTGACAAATCAGCTCGCATCTACGAACAGTTTTTACATTTTAGAATGGCACAGAACTTTAGAAAGTGAGACTGAATTGAAATCACTACAACAGATGTCATCCTCTGTTAATAAATCAGTTGCTTTATTTATAAACCATTTGAACTCTTTAAATCCAAAGATAAATCAAGACCATACATCACATGCATCTCATGGGAGCAGATCAGGCAAGTCGAATCTTTCTCGAGTCAGTTCAAAACTTATTCAGACACTATTACAACACACAGCTAAAGTTGAACAAGCTCGTGCTCGTATGAAGTATGCACAAGAGGAAGCCGAATTGATCAAACAGGAAGCTGCTACCAAGACCAGTAGAGCTATTTTAACTTGTAAGTAAGAATTAGAAGCAGCGGAACAAGGTCTTGATGCTGTACAAAAAGTGCTGAAATGCTCTGATGTTAGTGAAAGTGTATCCAAGGACTCTGAAAGCAGACATGAAAAACAAGAAGCTGACAATCTGACAGAGAGATATGTTTTGTCTATTAACAATAATAACTCTCATTCATATGTCAATTTGATATATCCCCGTGAGCTCGAAATAAAGGACACCACAGAGTCGTCCACTTCTGCTTCATACTTAGATATTTTATTGAAAGTAGACATTAACGGCAAATTGACAACTCAACTGTATGACAAACGGGAGGATTTCAGCTTCTCCATCGTCAACTTCCCATATTTATGTAGCGATATTCCATTATCACCAGCATATCTCAACTGATTCGATACACAAGAGTTTGTTCTACGTATAGTCAGTTTTTAAATCGAGGTAAGCTACTGACAAACAAGTTGATGGTACAGGGGTTTCAACACTCTCTATTGAAGTCAGCATTTCGCAAATTATATGGTCGTTATAACGATCTAGTTCGTTAATACAACCATTCATTGGGTCAAATGCTGTCTGACGTGTTTCATGCAGATTGTTAAGCCGTTCTTGGCACACTGATTTTGACTGCGGATAACTCCGTTTACCTGAACAGGATATAGGGTTCACGGCGGGTGTGACCGGTCGACAGGGGATGCTTACTCCTCCTAGGCACCTGATCCCACCTCTGGTGGGTCCAGGGGTCCGTGTTTGCCCAACTTCTATGTTGTATTGCTTGTAGGAGTTACGAGATTGCTCACTGTTTGTTATCTTCACCTTTCATGTTAAGGAGATAGTGAAAATAAACATCCCTCCACCTGATCCAGTGATTTCTGAAAAAAATGCCTTCTGCTGGAATAGAAGAAACCCAACAGATTCCTTTCTCTGAGCCTCTACAATCTTCATTGAATCCAGCAGTTGTTCCGTTTGTGCCACAGATCAAAACTAAAGAGACAGATGCTGTAGAGCTTGCAAAAGTTGTTGTTAAAAATTAGATGATCCCACAAAGACTTTGGAAATTCAATGGTGAATGTTCACGTTACTTGACATGGAAACACGGTTTCTTGAGTGTGATGAAGGAGACACTAATTCAAACACATTAGAGCTTTAGGACCTTCTACTGAATAACTTAGGACAGGTGTGCAAAGTGCAGTGTGAAAACGTAGGATCTACAAATGCTCGTAATCCAGAGAAAACCCAGATACAATGTACCTGGGAAGAGGCCTTCCGAAAATAAACCGGGAAACTTTCTGTATCCATAATGAAAAAAGTCCGGAAACTGTTTGACCTAATTTTAGTCCTAATGTAGTTCACGCACAGAAATGCAAACTGAACTTTGCAAGGTGAAGATAACGAACAGTGATCAATCTCATAACTCCTATAAGCAATACATAATAGACAGTTGGGCAAACACGTACCCCTAGACACACCAGAGGTGGGATCAGGTGCCTAGGAGGAGTAAGCATCCCCTTGTATTTCTCTTAAACGTCGCGGTGGCCGAGAGATTAGAGCGTTGGCCGCACATGCGGAAGGCCGGGGTTCGAATCCCGGCCGCGACAGACCTAAGTCGTTAAAACAGGTAGTGACAGTTCCATAGCCAAACGCTCGGCATCAGGTGTGAATGTCAGAATGTCGGTCAATCCGGCCCTAGTCGACCCGGCCCAAAGTCATTCCGGCCACAATTACCGTAGTCAGCCCGTCCCCATATACGTTTTATAGAGATTTTCTGTTTATAATTTATGTAATGGGGTGGATAGTACATTTATGTTTTATAAATGATTAAACATTGTTTAATATGATAAATAAAAAAATTATCAATTCATCAAATTTCAGTTAAAGGCATAAGGTCTAAGATATTGGTGAAATTTTGCACGTTCCAAGAAGGTGGCAAAATTTAAGATCAGAAGTAGAAAATCACAAAAAATTCTTCAGAATGTTTACAAACACATTGGATACGATAGTAATACAAGTTAACTTAATTCAAAATAAAACATCAAATAGAATAACATAGACAATTTTATTGACAATTAATCCATTATCAAAATTTCATTTGAGTGACACGTTTGCTATTTATGATTTCCTCATACTTTTAATACTCAAAATTTACATGATGTAATACATGTATTTTAAAACAAATGAAATGTGTAGGTATGAGGATTATATTAGTCATGCCGATAGGTGTTAATATTGGTGCAGACTACTGTGATAGTTGAAAGTACCGCCAGTTAATTACAGCTTGTATTGCTTTAACATATACCAATTATCACTTACAAATTGAAAAAAAAAAGATATAAAGAAATACAAATTCTAGAACTCTTAAGTGTCTGCATCCGTTGTGTTCCAAACAGATAACTACACGTCACGCACATGTACATGTTACAAAAAAATCTTTAATCTAAATCATGGTTATAATCACTACAAACAATATAATTATATTAATGTTTGGATTAAAATTATAGCATTAACTATACATAAGAAGACAGTAAAAGCTTTATAAACCTTGGGGCCGGATTGACTGGGGCCGGATCAACTAGGGACGGTACGACTTGAGGACGGAACGACTAGGGGACAGATTAGTTTTGGGGCCGGAACGACCTGTTACCGAATGTCACGGGTCCTCGGAGATGACCCGTGTCACAGTAGGTGTGGCACGCTAAAGAACCCTCACCGTTCAATGGCCGAGCAAGGCCTAAATTTGAAGCCCAGTCCATATGAGTGAAAATTCTCGAGCGAGACGTTAAGCAAGATACAATCAATCAATCTTTAAAGCTGACATGAATTAATAAATACGTACACCTTTCTCATCTTATCCGCCATATTTCTCTCAGGTAGCCTAATTTACTCTACCCGTATATACCCCAACTGTGATTGTCACACCTGAGTGATTTTTCTAGGTGGACTCGACCAGTGCACATCTCCGATAGTAATATATAGGGAATGCGAAACAAATAAAATAACATTTTAAAACATTGCTTTGCTCAAAATTACAAAATATTTATTGTATACCAATGCAACATTCCGAAAGTTTAGATAATTTAGAAAAGATGCAAAAAAAAAAGAAGCTTTTCTTGCATACTTGCAAGTGCATGCAAGTATTTGCAGTTTCTTATGAAATAAATGCGGAGAAATCATTTGCCAATTACATACTGATATAATGGAATAAGCAAAGAGCATAAAATATATTATTTATATCAATTCTTGCAAAATACAGGTCCATGCCATATGCATAATATGTAATGCACATGACATATTCGCCCTAAAAAAACGTATCAAATTCAACAGGTATCGGAGATGTGCACTTACCGAAAATATTAGATTCTCTTTATTCTGATAAATCCACGAAACAAAATGATTAACTCCATTTGTATCTCGTTAGAACTTTACAACAAGTTGTCATTCCATTATACAGACTGCGACACACTTCACCCGTGCCAAATAGGGTGTATTCAATCGGGGGAGATGTCAGAGTCGAAAATTTTTCCTGTATTGAATGCTTGTCTGGTCGAGATTTTGCAGTTTATAGAAATCGGGAATCTAATCATATACACTGAGCATCTGGTTGGATATATTGCGTGCTCAATTCAAAATTTATTGATGATCATATACAAACTTGGATATACAAATAAGGGAATAATGATCGAAAATATACATCTGTTTAAAAATGCGGGTATTACATTTGCAATCCAAAATAAGCAGTTGATTACACAAAGACACATATAAAAGGAAATGTATAAACGAAAATATAGTTTTATTGTTTCTTTGGGAACCACATAATTATTTGCGGTCTCTGTATGTCCATATTCATCGATTGGGAGAGAGAGAGAGAGAGAGAGAGAGATAGAGAGAGAGTGTGTGTGTGTGTGTGTGTGTGTGTGTCCTACTTCGATGTACAATATATCATTTCACAGAAGGAAAGAAAATTGATCACTGATATAATGGTAAGCTTACAAGCATTAAAAATTTTCAGCTATTTAAAAATTTGTTATTGACAATATATTAAAAACTTACAGGAGTTGATGCTTATAATTGAATTCATTACAAATTTTAAAAAAAATATCAGTTTTAACTGTGCGTGTAGAAAATACTGACTTTGTATGTTAGAATAACGGAAAAAAGTAAATTGTCAAAAAAGTGGGGAGAGCAGACCAGCCCAGCCTCCCTGCCCACCCCAACCCTCTGTATACGTGCCTGAAACAACATCAATTCGTGTTGAAAGAAAGGTGCATATTTGCATTTTATTAAATTCCAAAGGAGCTCGGATTTATGTGTTCCCCTATTGATTATTTTGTATGCAAGATTCGTTCCCGAATTTAGAATCATGCTTTCAGTCAGAGCAGAAATAAAATCATTTTGAAGTACATCTAGTTGAATGCAAATGTGGGGTTCCTTCTTTTAATTTCATCAGACTCATTTGAACCCCCTCCCCCAAACTATGCAGCTTTGTTTTTATTGATCTCTAAATCGGCATATGAATCCGGATATACATTATAATGTTTTTTCGTGATCATATAGATATCGATACTAAAAAATGTTGATACTCTTGCCTTTTGCATATCCTACTAATGCATTACAGTAGATTGACACTGTATCATATATAAAAAAAAAAAACCCACCTCAACACGAATTTTACTAATTTATGAATACTAACATCTTATCGAATACATTTGAATTTGAAATTTTGACGTACAGCGGTATGTCTATTTTCAGAATATATCCATTGCGCCAGATCTCCGAAATGAAAATAATCATTATGGCATATTACAGAAATGTTAAAACACACATATGCTATAGTCCTGCAATGCATGCATGCGATTTTTCTGAATACATGTATTTATGTATTCGTGAATGAAGTTCCTACGCTTAAAACTATCTTGCCCTTTATGCATTTTGTTTTGTGATTTTGGTTTATCATTCCTTACACTGTGTAAATGAAGTAAAACTTGGTAAAGGGTGCAATTCTACACCATAAAATCAGTATACATGCATGTGTTGAAAAGCAAAATGTACATGTAATAACCAGACATGTATCGTCATTTTTCATGGGGGGGGGGGGGGGGGGGGTACAACAGGAAGAAAAAAAAATGGAAAATTGGATTCTTTAAAATTTCTTGCCATTCAAAATAATAATTAAAAAGATGAACGAAAACATCAATAAAATAAAACATAAAACCCAAACAAACCAAGATGTTTTATCCGATGTTCAAAGTCCTAATGTGGGGGCGAAGGGTTACAAGTCTTTTATTTTGACTGCCTCAATAATTTCCCCCTACACTTTATTTTCTTCCATCGTTGGGGAGGGGATGGGGTGGTTAGAGTCCTCTACTATGAGTGCCTCTTAATATCTTCATTTTCTTAATTGGTGGTGGTATGTGTCTTCTACTATTATATCAGAACTTTCAAGCTGGGATCAATTTTGGGGGGAGGGGGTTGTCACCCAATATATTTTTTATTTGCCTTACAAAATAACGGCCTCTCACTTCTGCATCTGTCGGCGCGGGTTCGAAACCCGCTCGCGCCCGTAAGTGAGAAAGTTTCCCAGTTTACTTTCGGAAGGTCGGTGGTCTCTTCCCGGGTACATTGTATCTGGTTTCTCTCTTCCATCAACAAAAACTGGGCGCCACCAGATAACTGAAAAATTGTTGAGTGTGGCGGAAAACATAAAAAAAAAATAAAAAATAACAAAAAAGTTGATATTGTTATCAAAGGTGGGGGGACAGACACTATTGGCCCCTCCCCTTGATTCTAAGTACTTTGACCTTTGTATTTGGGAGAGGGCCTACATATATAGGCTATGCCTGTTGCCCAATCCTGTTGAGTTTCTCAATAAAATATGTTTAAATAAAAAAAATTCTATGTGCTTGATAACTACGCATATGATAAACTCAATTACAATGTATTACATTTTGCATTACTACAATTTGCATCCGACGTAGAATGTAATAAAGCAAAATGGCATAGATATATAAGATCTATTAAGCGCCGAATTAGCATAAAATGAAGTAATTGAATTGAAAATAACATTATTTAAAGATATGTTTAATTTTTAATTATTCCGTGCTTTAAATGAATCAAATAAATCTGTAATATCAATTAATGAGAGCAATATTGAGTTACTGTTCCGTTATACATGTATTGAATTAACGATATCATTTGTCTTAATAAGAGCGCGATTATTAAAAGATCATCGTTTGAATCAATCTCTCTCTCTCTCTCTCCATACACTCGTGCAGTGTTGTATATGCAAATTATCTATGCACAAACAATTTATGTACCTAAAAGATTTCCTGATTTATAAATCTGCAATACTCTGACAAGCAAATCATACGGTATTAGGATTCATGCACAATACAGGGTAAATATTCTACTCTGATACTTCCCCTGATTGAAGATAGCTGATCGGCACGGGCTAAGTGTGTCGCAGTCTGTACAATGGACAATGTTGTTTACTGTTGGAATACAAATGGAGTGTACCGTTTCATGGATTATGCTAATAAAGGGAGTTTTACTACTACGAGTATTTTCGACAAGTGTACACGTACATCTTCGGTCCTTTACAGATATTACGAGTAGACCCAGGTAAATAATCATCCGCATTCGATGCTTTTTCATGGCGAGCATACATGGCCATGTCTTCTTTATACGTACAGTAGCATTTATGTATTTGCATTTTGCTTGAAGTAAGTGTGAATGGTATAGATTTTATACCCTTTGTTTATTCCATTTCATCAATAGATCTAGATAATAGATGAAATATTTCTCCGCGTTTTTTGTATAGTTTTGACGTATTTATTGCAAATGTACCACATTCACGTAAAGAAAAGGCATTCTATATTTATTTATCCAAAGCTTTTAGAATGATTTACTACTGTACGATATGTTTATTGTAATTTTGAGCACTGCATGGTGTTTCAAAACGTGATTTCATTTCTTCTTGGTGTCCTATAACTTAGTATCGGAGATGTACGTGTTACCTGTCGAAGCTACCCGCACAGGTAAATCGAAGACACTGATGTGGAGTGAAGCGTAGCACAACTCGTACCCTTATATACCATGCGAACCCTGATACATATAACAATAGAATATCCAACTAATATGGCGGATTAGCAAAGAAATATGGCGGACATATAAAATTATACTATATTTATTAATTCATGTCAGCTTTAAGGAAGCTTATGTGTAAATTTCAGGACAATATCTGTATTTGTAACAAGAAAAGTCGGGAAAACTGTTTGACCTACTTACAGCCCTAAAGTACGTCAAGGATGGACCAAACCAGCTGAAATGCAAACTCACTCTTGCAATTCTTAAGGGAGATATTGTGACCAAATTTCAAAGTTGTACATGCATCCGTTACGGAAAACATGACCCGGGACGGACAGCCGGACAGATACTGCCATCACATAATACGTCCCGTCTTTTGAATGGAAACTTAATGCACTTGTCGCTGAGAATATTACAGTAGCCTGTGATCCTATGGTAACCTAACCTTGGTGAGTGACCTTCACCATTACAAGTGTTTGGCTGATTGTGTATTGTTTGACGTCACTCGATAATATTTCATTCAGATGGAGACGTCCCCACTGTTGGTGAAGGGTTGCAAAACTTTAGGCTCATGCTCGGCGCTTACGGCCTTTGAGGTATGCTTATCGTGCCACTTCTGCTGTGACACGAGACTGGCAATGGTCACCACATGAGGGAAAGATTCTCAAGAGTGACGTGTGTCCAACTCTCTATTTTGTATTGCTTATAGGAGTCACTGTTCGTTGTCTTTGGCTTTCACAATCAATCGATGTAAGTCATCGAATTTACAGTGCACGATCTATCATGTTTGTGAAAAAAATGTGTTAAATAATTCGTTCACAATTGACATGTTTGGCGCAGGTTTTTAATACCGGAATTATTTAAATAGATCCATTTACATGTCGTTGGATCTAGGATAATACACATGGAATTAGAATACAACGTGGATAAAGTTAATTGCGATGGAAAACATTAGCTAGTGTAAAAGTAGTTTGTCCTCTTCTCATGTAATCGGTAGAATGAAAGCTATGCTTGAGGAAGGGGGTTTTTAATCATGAAACATTTTACGTGCGAGTTGTTAAAAGAACAGATTTTACAGTAAATATGAAAACCAACTGTCAAATGTTCAAATTCCGAAATTTACAATTAGTTGCGCTTTAGAATCGTGTATAGTTTGAAATGAAGTTAAATGTTGTGTAATTACCATACTTGTTTTTATCCTTATTTATGAAATTACAGAAATCAATAAATTTAATGTTGTACGTAGTGATAACAAATAGATACCCCATGGATGGCCTCTTCTATTAATAGGAACGTAGTAGAGAGAAAATAGTATGTAGTTGGCCTCTAAATTTACATAGAGCGTTTATGCTTTATTAGTATATATAACATTGATGGCAATATTTTTATAGGAGTAGGTATGGTGGGTCACAATATGGGAAACGCCCCCACGCGCTTTGCGTTGTGTCTGATAGGTCTGTACAATGTAAGGCCAATCGAATTAAAATCAGACTTCTTAGATCCGCGCCGTTTACTCTGCGTATGTAGCGATTGTGAGCGTATTTAATTAGATTGAAAGTAAGGCCCCTAGTAAATGTTGGTTTGCAGTGGCGGAGCCTGAGTTAAATAATGTGTACGCCTGTTTTACAACTTGCCGGAACAATAATAAAGAAAAACATGCCGTAACGACAACGGTTTAGACCCGGAAAGGTGTAACACTAACAAGATATCAGTACCAATAGGGAGACTAATGTACCGCAGATACTGCAGACACTTATTTGTCACCTATGTTTGTAGCATTTAATAGGTTTTTTTTTTTTTTTTATATGTACGCCCGGGCGTTTAAACGTAAACGTAGAGCTACGCGCCTGGTTTGGCGTTGCCGACCCACGTCTGAAATAGCCGGGTCAGTAGGTAAGAATGTTTAGGGGGGGGGGGGGGTGGCGATGGCAAGGCATTACAGAGAAAAAATTGGGGCGGAAAAGATGTTGATTCCATTGCATTTTTTATCGTTGCAATTAATTTTACTGTAACGGGACCCAGTTTATCTATGGCCGCAAAGTGAACTCAGTCTACAATGGAAGACTACATACTAAGCCCACTCTGTGTAAATTGACTACTGGTACACAGGGAAAAGTGGCTCGCATGAACTTCATAAGAAATTCTTCGCATGAAAAGGAGACGATAAGGACCACGCATGAAATTCGCATGATTATCATATGAAAAATAATTCGCACGACATTCATGCAAGTATCATTGGTACCTACTATTTAGGTTTTTCGCACGATATTCATGCGAAAATTATGCGGATATAATTAAATTTTCATATGCAATCCGTGTAATGTATACATTTCAATGCTAGTACTTGAATTGGACTTTGAATGTTTTAAAAAATGAATAGAAAGCTTCATTAAATTCTGTGTTGCTCAGCAATTTGTTCCTCACAGATATCTACAGTTTTGTCTATAATTAAATTTACAACTGATCATCAAGGTTTCACTGTTAATGATATTCATAGAGAGATAATAAGTAAAATCTCAAAATCATGCAGCAAAAGAATTGCATCTAAATTCATGAATTAAAACTACTTAATTTTAATCCGGAGTTTGAAGAAGTATCATAAGTATGAATATCCAGGTATTCTGTTGATGAATAAACAACTGGACACTTTCTGTTTCTTCTTCATTACAAGCATCAATTTTCTTTACCATTCGCTGCTCGAGGGCAACCCATCTGTCTGGTGTCTGTTTCATCTGCAAAAGAAAAGGAAACCATTCGTATATAATATATAAGAAATACATGATTGCTCAACTGCAGTTTCAAAATCATTATTTTCCAAATTTATCAAGATGACATAGAAACTGAACAAGTACATTTATAACTAGAAATAGCAATCTCAGAAATTACTATATCCACTAAATCTATCTACAGATATATAGTTGATTGAAGAAATTTTCATGTTGAATAGGAAATTCAGAATTTTCCTTCTTTAAACCTTGTTTGAATGACCATTGGATAAGGCCATAGCACATTTACAGGTTTTCTTACTATGGGCTTTTTAATTTTCAAGGCCTAGAAAAGAAATAACATTTTTTTCTGTCAGACCTTGTTATATACTTGACCTTGACTTAGGACACTCTCAGATAGTAAATAAATTTGAAGTCCCTTCACCCATGGATCATCTGTGCCAAGTTTGGTTGAAATTGCCCCAATGGTTCTAGAAAAGATGAAAAGTTAAACGACAGATGCCGGACAAATTTCGATGAGAAAAGCTCATTTGAGCCTTGAGCTAACAATAGTAATGACAGATTGTTATTTATAAAATATGTATACCTTTAAATTCTCGTCATGTGAAGAAGAAGCGTTTTGGAAGTGTGCAGTTAAAGGTCTCTGCATTGAAAAAAAAAATACATTAGCAATTAATTAGTAAATTTTCACTAAGTGGAGTCGCCCTAAATATACATGTAATTGAGCATAAGTCAATTGTTTTCATTTAAAGTCTATCCATGTTTACAAAATGGAACTAATGCAAAGATAAGTTTTTTTTCATAGATTTAAAAAGGGATGCTTTTTAATACTGATTGGTTAACATATATATGTTATTGTAATTTTATTAATTACAAAGGGATTGGGCACAAGTTCTGTTACGCCCGATCCCTGATACTGGTTAAGATTGTATGAGCTACCAAGCAGACATGGGGTCAATTACATTCAAAGTAATCGATAATAATTACAGATTACATTGAAATTTATGATTACAATTACATCTATTTTGAAATATAATTGATTATAATTACAATTCCTTTGAAAAGTATATCAATTACAATTACAGGTTACTTTTAGATACTTTTGCAGAGCAACAACTATAAACATTTTTTATCATAACTTTATCTTAAAACACTAATCTACGATGCACTATGTATATACTGATTGGCAATTCTGAACATAAATAATAAAAGAGTTCATTCTGTCATGTCTTACTGAGGAGAAACTTTCGAGTTGCACTTAATGTTCATAAGTCGTTCAAAAGTTTGATCAGCAAGGCGGCAACGCTCTGGTCTAAAGATCTTTCCATCAATGCTGAAGAGGCGTTCAACAGGCACAGAAGATGCCGGAATAGTAAGGAACTTGCAGGCCATAGCAGAGAGGATTGGGGTGTTTTGCTGTTGGCTCTTCCAAAATTGAAGTGGGTCGCTTTCCATGGCAAGACAGGGTTGGGATAGATATCTGTTGACCTCAGTGCTGCTGTCAGTTGATTTACTGGAGGAAGGCTCACCAGTTGTTTTCATGAAACCAAAGAAGTCCTCTTACTCGTCTGTCTCTGCTATCTTAGCTGGTGGTGGTGAGCTGGTGGTGGTGAGCAGGGGTTTGTTTGACTGCTGCTTGTAGTCTGGTGAGCTGTTGCTGATGAGAGGAATGTTGACTTCACAATTGACTGTTCTTGTGGTGTACACCATCGTAATTTAAAAGCCTGGGATCAAGGACTGCTGCTGTTATAAATACATCGTCTTAACCATAATGGGACAGTCTACGATCGATAGATGCTTTCAGTGTTGTCACCATCTTCGTGTTGTACACAGCTGGAATCTGCTGGAGTTGGTGCTGAAGTCCTGTGATCACTGGAATCGTCATACTGGCTGTTATCTGTTATTGTTGTGACTAAAACTAAAACAGGAAAACATTAATTTTCAGTAATTTTCCCTTTAGTTTCCATAATGATATGGTTTCATGCACCTTTAAATTAGGGAATTTTTTTGTCAAATAAAAATATAAAAGATATAGAATGAAATAAATTAATAAATGCATCTGATTTAAATGTATAGGATATCAAGAAACAATATTTATAAAAAAAATCATTAGAAAAAAATTGGTTGATAATATTTAAAAAAAAACAAACAACAACCACAAACATGAAAAATATACAAAATTAATGAAAGTAATCAAAAAAGTAATCTAAAAATAATCATGATTACAGGGTAAAATTATTGTAATCGATTACAATTACATGAAATCTAAAAAGTACACGATTACATGAAAAGTGAGGTGAAGTGCATGAGAATACGTTACGGTTCCTCTAATGTCGAGGAATCATTTTTATCCAGTCGGCAAAAACCACTTTTAAAACTAAAGCAGTAGTAGTGGTTAGTCAGGAAAACTCCGATTTAGATACACTGGTCATCCCTCTATAACTGATGAATCGTTTTATCCAGTCGGCAATGTCCACTTTAAAGCTAAAGCAGTAGTGGTGGTCAGTCAGGAATACTCCAATTTAGATACACTGGTCATCCCTCTAATACTGAGGAATCGTTTTATCCGGTCGGCAATGACCACTTTAAAGCTAAAATAGTAGTGGTGGTCAGTCCGATTTAGATGCACTGGGCATCGTTTTGTTACTAAGGAATCATTTTCATCCAGTCGCCAATCACCACCTTCAAGCTAAAACAGTAGTAATTTGATGATTAGGGTCGTCCTCTCTCTATTCATCTGATGGTTATAACTATAAATACATCTGTGAGAACAGGAACCTGGATATATGTGTGGCTGACTCTAGAGCTAATGCAGTAGTGGTGGTCAATCAGCCAGGAAAACTCAGATTTAGATACACTGGTCGTCCCTCTGATAACAAGGAATCAGAGCAGACTTTAACTATGGTATCCACCAGTTCTTTCAGAACTGAGGGAACACCACCCCTAAAGAAGATGGATGACATACAATCCCTCGTTTTCTAAGGTGTTCATAATCCGTGATGAATCCCGAATCAGGGTTCCGACTTCACAAATGCATCTGTTAATGTGAAATTTGTCAATTTAAAAAAGCTAAAGAAGGAAAAATTGTACTGAAAAAATTGTAAGAAAGAATATCACATACTTGTCCATGTTGATTGATTGCATATATGACGTCGCTCTCGAGAATTTTTCACTTTTATGGAGACGTCATCATTGCCGGTTAAGGGCTGCAAAATTTAGCCTATGCTCGGCTCTTACGGCCTTTGAGCAGGGAGGGATCTTTATCGTGCTACACTTACTGTGACACGGGACCTCGGGTTTTATGGTCTCATCCGAAAGACCACCCCATATAGTCGCCTCTTGCGACAAACAAGGGGTACTGAGGACCTATTCTAACCACAAGACCTGTCCATGTTAATAATAGAGATTAGATTTTCAGGTGTTGTCTCTATTTTACACTGTTTGATAAACAACTTGCGTGAGATTTAACCACATAATTCTTGTGAGTATAATTATCTTAAACAACTGTGACTTCCTCATGATATCTCACATTTATTAGCTCTTCTGAGCCGAAGGCTCCCTTCCTCTGTGTCGTGTCCTCCAGACAGACCACACAATGTAAGCCTGTCTCCCATTCCATCAATGATTTCTGCCTCCAATGGACTGGGCGAGGGAGGCTTTGGTCCTTCACCAGTTGCAGATCGCCTGATGGCATCCGTTTCTCCTTTCCTCAAAAAAGTGTATAGTATATTATAAATATGAAGGTAAGATGCATATTCTATATTTAGCAAAAATTGTGGAGACATGCATAAATGTATATTATATGAACATCTACACTAGTAACATTTAAATTTTCTTGCACGTGTGCGGTTCTTGAGAATATTTTAGAAAATTTGTCAAGTTTGGGCCGTTTTTGTCCCGCCCCTAGGACCTCGGGGATGCTGGAGTCCTGAAATTTACAATTTATGTTTCCCCTTGTCCTAAATATGCTTCATGTCAAATATGAAAAGAACTGGACAGGTAGTTACCAAGAAGAAGTTAAAAACCTTCAATTGTTAACGCACGACGACGGACGACAACCAATAGCAATAGGTCACCAGAGTTTACTAAAAAGATGTTATTTAAGTGTTTTACAGTCTATAGTAAGTTTGGCCATACACTGGGGACCGAACCCCTACCCCGGGGATCATGAAATTTACAATTTTGGTAGAGGTCTTCCTACTGTACATCACCATGGCATTTAGTTTTTTCTTAAACATGTGCAATTTGCAATTGTTGAGAAGAAAACCTTAGGAAATTGGTCAATTTATATATTAAATCAGAATTTACCATAACAACGGTTCCCATGTTTAGTAACATCTTCAGATCAGGTGGAATACTTTGCTACCCGAACCTGCTGACCAGGATATCTCGTGTCGGCGCATTTACCTTTGGAATAACCCTAATGCAGGTCACGAAAGAAAATCTACAGTCCGCAACTTCTTAATGACTTAAAAGTCGCTTCTGTACCTGTGGACGTCGTGGTGAACGTAGAATTATACTGTTTTGGCCACTTGATTCTCTCAACTGTTCCTGCAGTTTTTCCTGTCTCGTTCTTCAATTTAAGAACCTTTTCCACTGATCTAAAGCACTTCACACACACTCCGGATTTTTCTACATTACAATTCTCTACAGCACCGACCACTTTCCCGATGGTTTGGAGTCTGTCATTTGTTTTAACATTTGTAAATTTTTTGACTATTGTATTTCCAGACGAGCCAGTCTCTGAGATCACGAAGGAAAATCCACATATAACACAAATGTTATCTTTGAAATAAACCCGGCGAGGTGTAAGTGGCTCCGCCATTTGTAGCATAAATAACATTCAATATCAGTCTTCGAAATGAACATGACGAGAGGTAGGTGGCTACGCCATTGTAGCATAAACAATAGGCCTATACAATGTAAACAAATAATTGTGCCGCCAATAATATTTTCCTTACATTCTCGGTACTTCTCGGAGTTTTACAACGCTGGCGTGTTTCCGATAACATTACATCATAAACTTTCTGGTTGTGACCACCTCAAATCTGATTGGCTAAAACAAAGGTAATGTTTACGTCACAGATGACCCTCTATGGGTCGTTGTCAGATCTCTCTGCGCTATTTGAGAGATCTGTATTTTAATCAGATTACCCTCGGGGACTAACAGTCCACCAGGAGAGGCCTCGACCCAGGGGTCATAATGTAAAACTTCTACGGTACCAATTTTGATGCTCATCAGTAATGTTTGAAATCCGAAAAAACAATGAAGTTTTAGAGCTATTGTAGGGGAAAACAGTGTGCCAATAAAAAGTGGAGTCAAATTCGTCTAAGGATAAGAGCTATGCGTTAGGGAGATAATCCTTAACAAAGTTTGGGAACATATTATTTTTACTCTGTTTCTAATAATGCCCCCCTTTGAAAAAGAGGGGGCATATTGTTTTGCAACTGTCGGTCGGTCTGTAGACCACATGTTGTCCGCTCAATATCTTGAGAACCATTCACTTGATGATAATGATATTTCATATGTGGGTTGGTTATGAGTGGAAGAGGACCCCTATTGTTTTTCAGGTCAAAAGGTAAAGTTTTTTTTTTATTATTATACATAATGCTCACATTAATACTTTGAACACAGATATGTTGTGAGCAAAGTCTCCTTTATTCACACACAAGTTCCTCCCTCATTTTCCCGTTTCGTTGCTTTTTGGGGGGAAAGCTATAACCCTGACTACTTCAACTTCTGCTTTGTGTTCTAGTTCAAGATGTCTTGCATCTTATCACAAAAAGCAGACATGCAGTTTGTTTTTGAAGTTTCCTTTTGAATTTTTGGGAACACTTCAAAAAGAAATGTCTTTTTCTTTCTTTCCAGAGAGCATGGGATAGTTTTCACTCTCTATGCTACCGTAGCTTTCTTCACTATCAGATACCTTTTCACTTCCAGGATCAATGGTAGGACATTCTGAAACTATAAAATAAACTTTGTTACTATCAGGTAAGCAAGCAAATTTATTGAATGTTACTTTCTTTACTTCATGAAACAATTCCCTATACCTTTATTTTGATCATGACCTTCATTACAAAATTTATTTGTAATAAGACAACTTAAAGTACAAGCAAAGATTTAAACCAAGACCCCAAATACTATTTTAGACATCATTTAGAAACTTTGAACAAGAAAATAATATAGGACGTAGGACATTAGTAGTATAACGCGTCCCGATAGGGAGTTCAACTGAGTGCACTTTTGAGGTCAAAAGGTCAAGTTTTAGAACGCACTGGAGAGCGGTCTAGGGTTGCGCGTGCCGAGGTAGCGCGTGCTAAGACGGCGCGTGCTGTGCAGGGCTAGGCCGGTATGAACTAGAGCGGAGATGGGAGCTATGACGCAACAATGGGGAAGAATCGATAACACTAACTAAAGTCGAGATCGCTATGACGAGGCCTGAGCCGTATTTTATCGGTGTGTTAATCCTTCAAAATCCACAGTGTTATGAATAAAAACGCATGATGTTAAGTTTACACATTTATTAAATAAACAATTTGAATAACAATTGAACACAATTTTATACAGTCACAAGTTAAATATTAAAATTGTCAGAATAAAGTCCACACAAGTTTTATCACACACGTTCATTCTTTATTCTTTCGGCTCAGCTTTCTCTTCTTTTTAGGGGGTTCTCCTTCACTCATCTCTTTACTCGTTTTCTTAGGGGGTGGTGGGTTCCACATCTCCGATGGGGTGTACTCTCTTATGACCGGAGGTTTTGTGCCGGGTACCTCACCAATCATAGCCATCAATTCGTCTTCATCTCTTGGGCAGTCGCTGATCCGGTGGCCTAATTTCCCACACTTGTAACAAGGGTCCTTTTCCATGGTTTTCTTGACTTTCTGGGGGCAATCTGGTGCCCAATGCCCCGTTTCCCCACACGTAAAACAGGGGAAAGTGGCTGGGTCCTTCCTAGCTCTGGTGGTGAAGTCCTTACGGGTTCTGGTTGCAGCTAATTCCTCGATTTTTTTCATCAAGACCCCCGTGTGATTGGCGATTTCATCGGCCAGCACGTTGATGCGGTTGACAATACCGTCCAGTGTGGTCGTAATGATGGCGAAATCGGTCCTGGTCATGCGGGAATCTTCTCCACTGAAGGGTGGTTTATCGTATAATCCCAACTCTAGTCCCGTAGCGTCCTGTGAATCGGGAAAATAGAAGTCTAATCTCGGGTCTGTCGGATTCTGGCTAGGGAGGAAATCCGAGGTCTGGGCCATCTTCACTTGTTGAGCAATGTAGTCTTTCTGAGGCGGGAGATAGAAGCTCGAGGTCTTCCCCATTTCGGGCTCCTGATCGTCAGCCATAGCTTTCTTCAGAGCAATGTAGTCTTTCTGTGGCGCTATCTGGTTCTGTACCATCTGATCTACTTTCTTCTGAGCTTTGTCCACAAATCCTATTTGTTTCTGAGCCATGTCTTCTGGAAGGTGACTGGAGATCGAATGAGGACTGACACTTGGGCTCCGCTTTTATAGCCAGCAAAATGTCTAGACTATTCTGTCTCGTGGGGAGGACGTGGTTGCAGCATCGTTTCTGAAAAAACCGGTTTCATCTAGAACATCTCGCGACCAGCGCGTGCTAGTGCACATTGATACACATTGACTTTAGTGCAATGGAACTTATATTGGTGCTTAAAATAGCCTTGAAAAGGGCTGTTTTGTGTGTGTGTGTTTTTAAGAATCTCTTAGGCCAAATTCGTAGGGATAATCTACATCATAAAAGTTATAACTGTGATCTGCTGAGGTAATGACGTTTTCTATTTTTTGAGCTCTGCTACCTCGGAAATTCATCACTTTGATTGTTTCCAGCCAATAAATGTTTGCACAAAAAAGCTGCCGCTCTGTTACGACGTTTTTTCAAACGCATGAATCCCGACACTTTTCTGGTTCCGTTAGACAGCGTGTAAAACTGGGCAATCTTAAACTGTATTACAGTATTGTCGCGGTAGCAATCTTCCAAATCTATCAGAATGGCATGTTATGAAAAATCACAAGTTGGTGCAAATGTACCAACTTTTGAAAAAAATATTTCACATGATATGATTCGACCCCCCTCCTAAACCGTATGTCACAAAAAGAAAATGAGTTAAAATCTAGAGTTTAAATAGTTTATACATTAATCAAATCCCATCTTTGTTCAATCATTTTGTTTTCTCTATGATCCTAAAGAACATGTCATGTCCAATTTTGGTGCCGCGATTTCACATCAATTATTTTTTTTAAAATCTTTGGTCACATATTTTAAGTATTTTACGTGACAACGTACTGATTCTACACATTTATTCTGTTAGTCCCTATATAAAGTAGAAGCATTTATTACTAAATAGAATTCGGATAACACAATTCCTTATATTGATACTTATTACCTTCATTTTCATTGTCAAAATTTTAAAAAAAATGACGATCATTTTTCGACATTTACAACACGGGTATTTTTGCATGTATTCATACGTGACGCCGATAACTTCATTATGTTATGGAAAAAAAATCGATAAAACTCTTATACGTATTCATATCTTATTATAGAATTTACATGCACTTTCACAAGAGGCCCATGGTCCACATCGCTCACCTGAGTCACCTTGGTCCATATCAGAAGATTTTCCATATCTATTTGCATGTAAAACCGTAGTCCCTATTATGGCCCCAAACCTACCCCTGGAGACCATGGTTTTTGCAAACTTGAATCTACACTATGTCAGAAAGCTTTCATGTAAATGTGAACTTCTTTGGCCCAATGGTTCTTGAGAAGATTTTTAAAGATTTTCCCTATATATTTGTATGTAAAACTTTGATCCCCTATTGTGGCCCCATCCGACCCCCGGGGGCCATGATTTTAACAATTTAGAATCTGCATTATATAAGGAAGCTTTCATATAAATCTCAGCTTTTCTGGCTCAGTGGTTCTTGAGAAGAAGATTTTTAAAGATTTTTCCGATATATTTGTATGTAAAACTTTGATCCCCTATTGTGGCCCCATCTGACTCCCGGGGGCCATGATTTTAACAATTTAAAATCTGCATTATATAAGGAAGCTTTCATATAAATTTTATCTTTTCTGGCCCAGTGGTTCTTGAGAAGAAGATTTTTTAATGACCCTACCCTATTTTTACCTTTTCTTGATTATCTCCCCTTGGAAGGTGGCCTGGCCCTTT
>NC_079171.1:4977593-4990093 GCF_947568905.1 Ostrea edulis | reverse complement strand
AAGCACCCCTCCTAAGACGCATATACCTGGGGGAGAAACCAGGTAATATCACTTACGCACTACCGTATTACATTCCAGTAAAAATCGGCCAATTGCAGCAGATCGGTATATATATATAACAGACAGAGACGGGAACTTAGTGTCATTCTTAGACGGACCGGTGACCGTAACACTTCATTTCAAGAAGTTTCCTTACGTTCTGTGACGATGAATAGTCAGACTTACGTCAGTGATCCCAGAATATGGGAAGCTTTTTACAAGAACATGGCAAATTGGGAGAGGTGTGAGAAGTTACAAGTCTTACGTCATTCCATTGAGACCTCACTCACAATTAGAATCAGTACAACAAACCAGCACTCAAATCACCCCAGTAGCTACCGTGGAGGAAAGAGCCAAGGTCGAACATGCCAAGGATGTCAAAGAGGGCGTTCCATTCGTCAAGGTGCAAGGAAGTATAAAAAGGCCACGTTCTCAATCTTCTGTCATTCCTTCAAAGAAATCGAAGCCAACAACATCTCAAAATCCGAGGAAGAGAAAAAAGTCATCTAAACCTGCAAAACAAGGGAAAAAAACGTCAGGAGAAACGAAACAGAAGTCAGTTAAGAAACAGAAGTCAGTTAAGAAACAGCGAGGATTACCAAGCAAGAAAACACAATCAAGAACAAAAAAAGAGTTTAAGATTGACAGTTACAGAAGTATCTTTAAACGGTAGAAATGGCCTTTTTAAGCAGTGATAATAAGGACATAGCTCAGCCCATGGAACTGTCTCTTTTTGCGTCTCCAACGAATCAGGTAGCGGTTGAAAAAGTGTACTTTACAGAAGCAAGACCGATTTCTAGCATAGGAGTGTCCGATACACCCATCGAAATCGTAGTATCTGGTTCGGGAGCAGAATACGTTGATTTAAAGAGAAGTAAATGTACGTAAAAGCCCGAATTTTGAAAGCAGATGGAACGGCTCTGGCCAGTAATGAAAAAACAGGCATCGTAAATTTACCCCTTCAGAGTATGTTCTCCCAAATGGATGTCTACTTGAACAACAAACTAGTTTCTTTCAATACGAACAACTATCCGTGGAAGGCTTATTTCAAGACAATTTTGTTCAGTGGGAAAGATGAACTCAATTCACAGAAACAATCAGAACTGTTCTTTAAAGACGAGGGAAATCTCGGTGACGCCAATGCATACAATGGAGGGAATGTTGGACTGGTCCTGCGATATGGATACACCCAGCAAAGTGCAGTCTTTGAGTTGGAAGGAAACCTGATGGAAGACATCTTTGATATAGATAAATATCTGATAAACGGAGTAGACATTTACATCAAACTCTTTAGATCCAGTGCCCCGTTTGTCGTCATGTCTGCTGAATCTTCACCGGCTTTCAAATTAGAGTTGCTGGACGTCGTATACAAAGTGGCCAAGGTGCGAGTGGATCCCGGCGGTCTGTTGAACCACAGTAAACAGATAGAAACAACCCCTGTGAAGTATACCATTATGCGAAATGAATTGAAAATGAATACTATTCCTAAAGGATCCACAGAGTTTTACTGGGACAACATTTTTCCTCAGGCGGTCCCTGATCGCATCGTGGTAGCTTTGGTGGACCAGAAAGCCGTCAATGGGGATTACACGACAAATCCCTTTAACTTTGAGCATATGGGATTAACTGACGTCGGGGTATACGTCAACGGAGAAAGCGTACCCGGTAGACCACTGAAAACAGACTTCTCAACGGGGCTGTATTCAGCAGCTTACGCTCGTTTGTTTGAAGCCTCTGGAAAATGGAACAATGACGCCGGACTGATTATCACTCGGGATAATTTTGGAAGTGGATATTCGCTATTTGTTTTTACCATAGATCCTTGTGGATTTGGAGAAGAGTATTTAAACCTGATTCGTCGGGGAAACACCAGATTGGAACTGAAATTCAAACAAGCTGCTAACGCAATTGTATTTGCTACCTTTTCATCTCTACTGAAGTCGACAAATCACGTGACATCAACTACATTCAGCCATGAATTCAACACAGCTGCTAAATATGGTGAAAATGGACCCCTGCTTAAGACGCTATGTGAAAGGTGTATTTGCTAGTAATACATTGCCTCAAACCGTTACACACTATCCAAGTGCCTTCATCGTCAATACACAACCTTTACCTATGCCTGGAGAACATTGGGTGACAATAATCATACACAGTCCATCCCAAGCAGAGTTTTTTGACAGCCTTGGAAAATCACCAGCCGATTACAATCACGATATTCAAAACTTTTTGAAGAAGAACAGTGTACAATGTAATTTCAAGGCTATACGACTTCAACCTCGTAATTCCGATTGGTGTGGACTTTATGTCTTGGTATTTTTGATTGCAAGATTGTGTTTCAAAAACTTGTTAAATCATGTGTATGCTTTATTTTCAAAAGACATTCAATCTAATGACGATTTTGTAAAACGTTTTATGCATGAGTATTCTGTGTATAATTAAAAGCAATCACGAAACAGATACAGGAGTTATTTTTATACTGTCGTTGAATAAGATTGGTATTATATATGTACAAGTAGCACTACGCTGAACGTCAGTGTGAGGAAACTTGGCTACTGAGAAACATGGAAACAGAGAGCATGAATGATTGGTGGAATACTCATTCCTTGCTTCCGTTTTCGGCACCTACCACCATTCTGATATGTGGTAGCACACAAAGCGGTAAAACGCATTTTACGAAAAAAACTTTTACAAAACGCCAATGGCATGTTTTCTATGCCTGTTGATAGAATAATATATGCTTATTCTGAACATCAACCCATGTTCGAGGAAATGGAGCAGACGATACCAAACCTTTCATTACATCAAGGGTTGCCCACGAAAGAAGACATAGAACAGTACACAGAGGGTGTCAATCACACTATAGTGGTATTGGATGATATCATGTTACAAGTTGCGCAATCTCAAGATTGTGTGCATTTGTTCACGGTGACATCTCATCATAGAAACGTGACCACCGTGATGCTGTCCCAGAACCTATATCCTCCGGGAAAATACGCCAGGACTATTTCCCTGAACTGTCTTAATGTCATTTTGTTTAAGAATTACCGTGATTCTCGACAGATCATCACCTTTGGATCTCAGATCTTACCAGGACAAGTTCCATTTTTCAAATCAGCCTATGAATCCGCGACTCGACCCAATTTTGGTTACTTACATGTTTGTCTGGAACCTACACAAAACAGAGAGTACCAGTTAAGAACTCACATTCTTCCGGGAGAAGAGATGATTATTTACCAACCTCTATAAATAAGTGCAATTTGATGTCTTCGTCTCATTATTCAAAGATGAAGCAAACGGTGAAGAAACACGAGGCTTTCTTAAATTTTCTTGTCTGTGCAGACAGTGTCCAGCAAAAAGTAATCGTTAAAGCCTTGACCAGTGAACAGTACGATGTGCTCAGTGAAATAGCACTGAACATTTACACCGGAACTTATCCATTGACGAAAAAGTATATAAACCAACTGAAACCTTACGAATCATGCATTCGATCCCTGGGATCCAGAGAAGTCAGCAACCGGGAGAAACGCCACATCCTATTGAAAAACATTTCGTTAGTGTCGCTTCTACTTAAACCTATCGTTCAACATCTCAAAGAACAATGGCGAAGGAAATGATACTGGTACCGAAACTGAAATATGAACGTTTACTTCAAAAATTAGAAGCTGATACGTCATCTCGAGAAATCGAACAAACTTCGAAGCAATCCCCAGAAGATCAAGAACAAACTGACAGTGACTTAGTGGATAAAACTAATTTGTTACAAACTGGGACAGGTTACATCGCTAAGAAGATGAAGGTTGGGAAACCTCCAGGAATTTCCAATGTTCGACGGAAGAAGAAAAACGTACCCTGGCTCACATATTGACAGTGTAATAACAACGAATGATAACGTCTTAATTATTTTATTTGTGTGTATATCATTCAATAAAAAAACATACACGTCACAAATTCTCGTTTGTTTTACAAATCAAAATCCAAATGGCAACGTGTCTAAATTGGGAAGAATTCTCCTTTTGGTATAAACCATCTTATAATTTTTAGTTTCCACCCTGTTTAACAATTTTCTCTTTCTGCTATCTCGAGATATTTTACAAGGGTTGACAATTTCGATTTGTCGGTCGTGTGAGGTACAGATCATCGACTTAATAGCATGGAAATTGATAAGTTTCGAGTTTGCCCAGTTCAGGGTAAATCCCCTTACCTTGCATTCTTCTTTTCCCGACAGTGTGCGGTAAGCGTAATTTTTAGGACCCCCCGAAACGAATTCGACGATGTACCCGTCTTGTGGGGAGATTTCATTGGTCAATTCTCCCAGGTAATTACCTATGGGGAGATAATTCAAGTCGTCCGACTTCTTTGTCTTGAAGATGACACTGTCTGTATCGAAATACAACACGTTCTCGTTTAATTTGTCGAGAACGCCATACAATTTCAGTCGAGCCCACATGGTGGTAAACGAGGCCAAGAATATATTGGTTTTGTTATCGAATGACGTAAATAAGGGGTTGTTACTCCATTCTAATTGAAGTATGTCTCTCGAAACAATGTGAAAATTGTGGGGTACTTTTGTAGGATCCGAGAGCATTTGAAAAAAAAATTCGGCTTCAGATTCGTGAATGAACGCAGACTGTTGCATGTCCAATCTCTGACCAAATTTCCCCCAAAAACTATTCAGGCAAAGTTTTGCTAAACATCGCAAACCGGGATTTTTTTTATTTTATCATACTCTAATTGGATGCCCTCATTTTTTTAATATTCCCTTATGTATTTTCTTTTGGCCTCTTCCGTATCGCATTCGGCCGGAAATCCGGAAGCCTCCTGTTTGATTTTCAAAAACATGTTCACATATTGAGCGAACAATCCCCCTCACACGACTCGTCATCGTATTTGGAAGACTCGGCAAAATGGTAAACTTCATAGATTTTCAAAATTTTGTATCCTTTGGACGTTGCCATTTGAATTTCGGGAGTACACCATGTACCCGGTATGGATCTCTCTTCTAGAGAACATGTACATTCATTTTGATTTTCACTGTCCGCACAGGTTTTACACAGTGGAAACTTTAATTTACCATTCGAATTGTATGGAAGCACGGGATGATAAAGTTTTCTAGGGGGGAGAATTTTTATTTTAGCCAGTCCGAAATATTGCGACAATTCCTGAAAGTCGTCCGTGATGATGGTCGGATGGCCGATGGGATAGCGACAATACTTGTTGGTCCAGGGATAGAGACTGGTAAAGTCGTAGTATTGAATGGTCTCGTCTTCTGTGGCTTGGTAATGCAGTTTGATGGCATTGGTTCGACCACCGAAAAAACTGTCGCGTGGGTCAAGTCTGTCTTGAAGATCTAAGGTCGACACGAATTGTTGTAATGATGCATTCTTCTCCAATTGAAATTTAAATTGATGCTCCCATACAATGACCAATTTGTATCCCAGCTCTTTCAGTTCCTTTTCTCTGTTTTTTGTCATGTCGTACAATTGTTTGATGGTCTGATTAGTGGGCGGGTGTTTGATGGTATTCCTATCGTCCGGGTAACAGGTGGGACAACCGTGGAACACACAACCTGTACCAAAATAAACAATATGAATCCTCAATACATTCGTAATTAAGTCCAGGTACGCCGCCGCCGCCGCCCCCTCCCCCCCCCCCCCCTCGTTTAGGGGGGGAAAGGGGGCAAATGTTAGATAGCAAGCTCTTACCGTAGAATTCATAAATGGTTCCGTTTCCGTCAGGAGTCTTGACAAACCCGTCACATCTGTAATTGGTCCCTGGCACTTGATATTCGCCTCCGTTGAGAGCGTGGGAAATGACAACGGGGTTACCCCGTTGACGACTTTTTTCCATCATCCACTCCAACCACTGGATGGAAATCTTACTGTAGTTGTCGCGCTTCGTGTATCCATGAGAAGGTACTACTGCTATGGGACTGTTGAAATGTCGTTTTCCTATCTGTACATTGTCGTCCTTTCTTAAATCGGCGAGAGACGTCCAAGAATCATCGAGACGGACCCCCTCTAAACCCTTCTGATGACAAATGTCGTACAAATATGATTTTCCATTTGTTGTGATTTCTATTTTACTTTCGCCGGACAAAAAGAGAGACTTGAATATCCCCATGCAGACGCTTGCAATGGTGATATAATCAAAGGGATCGACTCCGCCCGAACTTATTTTCTTGATGATTCCGTTCGCTTGGACTGTTTTTTCTGTTAGAGTCGTCACCTTAATCACTAAGTTTCTAAATTCCAGACAGCCCCGCCGCAATATATCAACATCCGAGCGACAATACTGCAACATTTCTTCTCGAAAGTTAAAGGTTTCGTGGCGTTTCGTTGCATGCCATTCGGCCAGCTTCTTTCGTTCCCCGGTCAACATGAAATCGTATCCGTAGTACTTTAACTCTGGATATGGTCCCTCGTAGTTTTGGTTGGCTTTGGTATTAAACAAATGGGGAAAGTATCCTTTGCAGACTTCTTGCAGACCGAAGGCATCTGGTATTTTGGCGAGCTTCATGGGCAGGAAATTGAGAGAATCCACAAAAGTCAAATTCAATTTTTGGGCAATGTGCATGTACATGATTTTAGAACCATTGTAAACGATATTGCTAGGTCGAATGGAGTGACGGTCGATGAGCACTTCTAATACGGGATACAGGTCGAAACTTTTGGCATTGTGGGCAATCAAGATCGAATTTCTACAGTGTTTACTGGTGACGAAACCACAGAACTGCTCGGCGGCGTTATCACCCGAAAATACTACTTCTCTTTTTCCACACGTATCGGGACATGGGGGGTTCACGTATTCACCTTTTTCGGTTTGGGAACATTGGACACATCGTGTTCCACAGCAACTACAGGTGGCACCCTCCACTAGTTCCTTTTTCTCACATTTATGACAGGCGGTCTGCAGCACGGCAAAATTGACTTTGTGTTGCTGTAGACCACAGGACGGATCACGACAGTTCCGACATAGTCTACAGTCTACACATTGGCGTTCTTTTTTGACACATTGCTCACATCTGATACGTGACAGTCGATATTCTTGTTCGCACTGAAAGATGTCCTCTTGACGCGTCTCAAAATCATAGAAAATAAATTTCTTGTTTCTATCTTTTGTGGACCCGTATGGTTTTTGATAACAATGATGTTCTCCTATTTGATATTCTAGACAGTTGGGGCACTGCCATTCTTGACAAACGTGCAAGTCGGGAGAGCGTTTGCAACATTGTAGAATGACCCTGCATTTTTTACATTGATGGAACAGTTCACAGGGAGGAGGATAACTTCGTTTATTAACGAATCTCTGTTTTCTATGCCTTTCAAAACACGCCCTAGAGCGACAGACCCGTCCACAGGTTCGGCAACCCATTTGGATATCCGTTTCTGGACAACGGTCATTCAAACAAATTTCACACGAGGTGGCACACGTGTGTTTGGACTTATCTTTATAGGGTTTTAAACAAGTATGGCAAAAATACGATGTCTTAAAAAATCCTTGTATGCTTGCAATCCCATGCCAATGTTTTTCGGTTTCCGTGTCCACGTGATATAAATACAGACGTGGCTTCTCCTGGTCCTCCATCACCCTGACGAATTTGTTCCCAACTCTGGAGGACACAACATGGATACTGACATCAAGTAAGGTTTCGAATGGTTCTATGTCGTTCAAACCTAAATATCTGTCAGTAGGAACCCCGGCTCTTTCACACAGCCACATCGCCAACTCGGTTTGCATTTTTTTTCTACCGGTTTTCAAGATATTATTGTAGTAGGACTGGGGAACAGTGCGGTGCTTGATGATATGGTCCAGCATCGTTCCCGAATCTCCCCCCACTAAATTTTTCCACGCATCGGTATCTACTTTCTTGCACGTTTTCAGATAACAGAGACCGATGGAAATGGCCATACATAAGTTGTTATCATTTTGAACATGAAAGAGTGATCTCTTTCTTTCTACGCTATTTTTGGGACCGAAGAGAGACGTGATGCGTAATTTTCTATTGCCTCCCCCTTTGGGCAAATCGATGGACCCGATGGTGACCAACAGGTTTTCGTCCACGGGCAAGCTTTCGTTCGAATTGAGTACCTTGGTGATCTCGGACATGACGACATCTGCGTTCAGATTTTCCCAGGATTGTAGTGGCACGATGATCGGATTGTTTAAACTCGAATGACTGAGGACCACCCTACCCAGATCCGCATCGTGACCCCTGGCCTCTGATAAAAGGTCGTCGAACATATCGTGTAATTTAATTGGTATATCTAACAGTTTATCCCCCCGCCACTGCTCGTTAAATTTGACCTTAAATGTGGTATCACGGGCCAAGTTTTTCTTAAACGTCCGAGTGTCTCTCTTCCTAATGAAATAGGGTTTTTCTAATGGGTCCTCGGCACTCGCCCCTCTTCCAGACTGCCCACTCGTAGAAGGTTGATCATCATGCTTGACAGATGGTCGATTTTTTTTTGGCAGGGGATTCCATATCAGACAGAACCTCTTGCCATAAGTTGTCGATGTGTTTTTCCCACTGGAGTTCTCTTAATCGGTCCTCGACCTCAGCATCACCGACTAAACCATTTGCTGCAGCAAATAGTTGCACGACGTCCGGATCTTCCAATGAGTCCAAGATTTCTTTTAATAAACTGTCGTCTGCCATGTTCTAAAGAAAATTCAGAATGTTTACAAATTTATTCAAATATATTTCAAAATTATAATCCAAATTCAACAAGCATTCTGAGAGTATTGCTAAAGCAATACATGTCTCCAACAAATCTCTTCTCCACCCAAACTTCCAAGGGCCATAATTTAGTGAAAAAATCAATGGACTGGAACCAAATTCGAACTTGATCTGTAACTTGGTATGGCAAAGCAATGTACTAAATATCAAATGAATATCTGCAAGCACGGACAAAAAAAAGTGCGGAAAACTGATAATTCATGAAATTTTTTAAGTCCAAGGGGGCATAAATCAGTCAAATATCAATGGACCGGAACCAAATTCGAACTTGATCTGTATTACCTCAAGACAAATTAATATACCAAATTTGAAGACAATATGTCTAAGGACAACCGAGAAAAGTCCGGAAAGGCGAGTGGACGGAATGACAGACAGACGGGGTGAAAACCTATAGTCTCCCCCGGTTTTACCGGTAGGGGACTAATAACATAAAAGTTTCTTTATACCACAACTCATACAAAAGAAAAAAACAAAAGTCTGTTCAACTCAAAAACTTTAATGAAATTCAAAACTATATAAAAACATAATGTGTTTGGTCCGAGTTATGTTCCCGATGATCAATGCACTTGTTTAAAAAACATGAACTTTTCATCAAAAATACAAAAAAAACATTTCGAATTTGGACAAAGACCAGATTAATGTTTTCCCCTCCATTTTACATAAAGTCATCACAGCACTATCTCAGACCAATCTCGATTTACCATACTATTTATAAAATACACAAAGATTTTGCTATATGCTTATGCAAAAAAAAAATCTAATGATGATAACAAGCATTCTGATTGATGCATAACACTAACTTCTCACTTTAACACATTGTTGCAATATGTCCAAGTAAAACAACTCATTTAAAACAATCAAGTAAAAAAAAAAAGGAACCTTTATAACTGTTTTTCTCAAGAATTATTTTTCACATAGATTTTTTTCTTGTCAAATAACTCTGTACATCTCATCATCAAAAGTAATGCACAATCATAAACACTAACTTGTGTAAACAACATCCCACTAATACGCATTGTTGTCACATGTATGGTGATAATTTATCATCTCAAAATAAAACAATCAAGTAAAAAAAGATGTACATCATCTGACAACACAAGTTAACCATCACGTAGTAAATCATTACAAATGAAAAAAAATCAAGCAAGTAAAAATCTCATTTAAAACAAAGTAAAAAAAAAAGGGGGACAGCTTTATAAAACAATTAAGTTAAAGAGACACTACAGCTCATTTTCCACATTTTAATAAAGTGTTTTTTAAAAGATGTATTGATAAAATGATAAATTTCATATCGATACTGACAATTTTGAACAATTGGGATGCATCAATTTACTCTCAACTGCGCTTTGAAGATCGTTCGGAATTCAAAGGTTTCTTCATGCTGACTCGGACTTTTGAATGCTTATTTACATCACGTGGGTTTGAATGACAGCAAAGGTATTCTGTAGGAAATTATTTAAATTCCCTTTCAAGGGGGTCCACACTCACCTTTCAAGTATAAGATTATTCCCTGCTCCTTATAATAAGTAATTACAAATCATTATTTCAACAGAAACCTTCAATGTTCCCATTGACCGTTGTTTTTTCAACTAACACGTGTCGTGTTCAGATAAAAATAGCACTTACTTTTAAACGTGGTGTCTTCGCAGCTAGTCTCAATGGCAGATTGAGGGGGCCAGGATCCCCCTCCCTTTTTACCCCACAGATTGTGAATGAAAATCCAAATTTTGCACCAGAATGGCCGATTACTTTGGCTAATCTTTGACTTTCACACCGCTCTTCGGAAATCCTAGATCCGCCACTGAGTTACATGTGTTTCTCCGAGCTCTTTGTTTTCCAACGGTCATACTGATCCCAAGGTAAATTTTACTTCACGTATGAGTTTTATCTCATGCTATTTTTACCTCTTTTCTCACAGAATCTTTCAAAATTCTAGATCTATCAACTACACTTTCTCTCTCTGGACGACATGCTGCACTGTTTACTGTCTATGCGTCTGAAGACTGAAAGGAGGAGACTCGATAGTTTGTGTATAGGCCATCAAAAAGTATTAATTTTTACGTTAAAACGATAATTGTTATTTTCGCAAAGTTCATACTTTCAACAATGCAACAAAAATTGAGAAAGCGCTGGGAAAATTGTCATTTCATGATTTTTGCGCAAAATGAGCTGTAGTGTCTCTTTAAAAAAAAAAAGGGACAGCTTAATAGCTGTTTTTCTCAAGAATTATTTTTCACATACATTTTTTTCTTGTCAAAATAACTCTGCATGTCTCATTATCAAAAGTAATACACAAACATAAACACTAACTTGTGTAAACAATATCCCACTAACACACATTTTTGTCATATATGTATGATAATACATCATCTCAAAATAAAACAATCAAGTAAAAAAAAATGCATATCATCTTTTCTGACAACACAACTAAATATCAACTAAATATAAAGCTCAATTACCATCATGTAGTAAAACATCACAATTGTAAAAAGAATATACCTGTAATCTTTTGAGAATGTGTGCATATATTTCGTTCACAAGACTCGTGTATCATTTAAGTCTAGAACAATTTCTTTTTTGACCTTGTATTAGCTGATACTGGCTCATGTTCTGGAGAAACCAAAGGGGCACTTGAGGTTACTGTGCTAGGTGTATCAGGAGTTGACATTGCTGTGCTAGGGGTATCAGGAGTTGAGGCTTGTGATGGAGGGGTGTGCATAATAGGATTCATAGGTATTCTATCCTCTACAGGTTCTCTCGTTTGTGGTTGTGGTGGGGATGGTAAAGGTTGTGTGCAACATCTCAAGTCACATCTTTGTAACACAAGTTTCTTTACGATGAGGAGTATCAGAGCTATAGTAGTAAGTATTACCCATGCAAAAAAGCCTATAAATATAAAAATAAAACATCTTCATACACCAACTTGTATTTACATATCTGACGCATCAAATATAGAATCATAATCATCATCATCCGAAGATAAAGCGTGCATTCGGTTTAATTCTATTTCTGATCTGGAGGGTAATTTACGTGGTTTTGATTTAAACAGTGCATGCCTCCTAAATAGTGTTCTTTTTTTTGTAATGGATTTCTTTGAAGATGGTTTATCATTTCTTTGTGCTCTACATCTAATCTTTTTCAATTTATCATTGATGGAAATAAACACACATATTAGAATAAAAATACACAGAACTATGTTTATAGACAAAAGGAGGGTTACATGCTGACCTGTAGTACCCGGTTCGTCAAACAGATCGTCGTCTGTATCTGGAACATTCAAGGCTACAATAAAAAAAGTCTGTTTTGGTCATGTACATGCAACATTATGACATTGCTATGTTAAGTTGCCAAATTCGATATATTTATCAAAAAGGTTTTTTTTTACATGACAACAGTTGACTAACCTTTTGTTGATGTCTTAACTGTCTTAAGTATCTTAAAGAGGGTAGATCCAGCTGTCACATAGGTAGGTTCTCGCTGAACCGATGAGGTTATTAAATGGTTTGTAGACCTAGCTGTCACATGGGTAGGTTCTGGCTGAACCCTTGAGGTTATCGAATGGTTTGTAGACCTAGATGTCACATGGGCAGTTTCTGGCTGAACCGTTGAGGTTATCGAATGATTTGTAGACTTAGTTGTCACATGGGCAGGTTCTGGCTGAACCGTTGAGGTTATCGTTTGGTTTGTAGACCTAGCTGTCACATGGGTAGATTCTGGCTGA
>NC_079171.1:4962593-4970093 GCF_947568905.1 Ostrea edulis | reverse complement strand
AAACATTGTTCAAGGCATTACCCTGGGGCAAAGGGCATGGTCTCAAGGTCACTTCAAAGTTGACCTAAATTTAAAATTTTTTAAATTCCTTAAATCTTAGATATTTTAGTCATTATAAGGACTAGGATCATCAAATTTTGACAGTTGATGCATCTTAGGACCTTGTGTCAAATTGTTTCAAAAGTAGGTCACGGTGACCTACTTTTTGAATTTTGCAGGTATTTATTTTAAAATTAATTTGGATGCATATCTTGGACACTTTGAAGCCTATGATCATCAAAACTTGTCAGTTGGTGGATCATGGGACCTTGAAAAGCGTCAACTGAAAAATAGGTCACCGTGACCTACTTTCTGAATTTTATGGCTTATCATTTATAGATATATTTTAAGTTGTTATTTCAAATACCGAGAGGTTTAGAATCATCAAATCTTGTAAGTTGATGCATCTTGAGGCCTTGAAACATTTTTATAAAAAAAAGTAGGTCACAGTGACCTACTTTTTGAATTTTGCAGATATTCAAATTTCACATTTTCAATTTTAGATGCATATTTTGGGCACTGTAAAACCTAGGATCATCAAACTTTGTCAGTTGATGCGTCTTCAGTCTTCGGTTTGTGTCGACCAAAAAGTAGGTCACCGTGACCTACTTTTGGTATTTGACAGCTAAATTACTATATTTCAGACACTATTTGACCTACAATCATCAAACTTTGTCAGTTGATGCATCTTGAGTCTTCGGAGTGTATCGACCAAAAAGTAGGTCACTGTGACCTACTTTTGGCATTTGACAGTTATATTTATATATTTCAGTCACTAATTGACCTACAATCATCAAACTTTGACAGTTGATGCATCTTGAGTCAATGGAGTGTGTCGACCAAAAAGTAGGTCACCTTGACCTACTTTTGGAATTTGACGGCTATATTTATATATTTCAAATACTATTTGACCTACAGTCATCAAACTTTGTCAGTTGATGCGTCTTGCATGTTCGAAGGGTTTCGACCAAAAAGTAGGTCAACTTGACCTACTTTTGGAATTGGACACCTATATTTATATATTTCAGATGCTATTTGACCTACAGTCATCAAACTTTGTCAGTTGATGCGTCTTGCATGTTCAAAGGGTGTTGACGAAAAAGTAGGTCACCTTGACCTACTTTTGGAATTGGACGGCTATATTTATATATTTCAGATACTATTTGACCTACAGTCATCAAACTTTGTCAGTTGATGGGTCTTGCATGTTCGGAGTTCGCTTACCAGAAAGTAGGTCACCATGAATTTGACAGCTATATTTCAATATTCAGATACTAATTGGCTTAAAATCATCAAACTTTGTCAGTTGATATTTCTTGGGTTCTCAAAATGTGTAAACCAAAAAGTAGGTCACATTGACCTACTTTTTTGAATTCTTAGGATTTAACTAAAGATTTAGAATACTAAGAGGCTAAGAATAGAACTGGTGGGGTTGTACAATTTATCAGAAGAGCGATTCTAGGCCCTTGGGCCTCTTGTTTTGTTTGAGCGCTAGCTCTTCTCAAATACAGTAGATGTTTTGTGACCTTGAATTCTTGTCAACTCCATTTACCATCCCTTTAATTTTATGTTTTGACTTGAATATCTTTGATACTATGACATGTACTCAGTTTAGGTTTTCTTAATTCTGGTTCTTACTCTTTTGACCTTGAATTTGGGGTCAAAGGTCAAGGCCATACATATATTTTCTAATGTTTGCATTTTTCAAACAAATTGAGCATTTTAAAGTCAAAGTCACCTCTCTTTTACAAAGCACTATGATACGATCTCTTAGAGGTTGTGTTTAGTCCCCTACCGTCAAAATGGAAGGGGACTTTAGGTTTGCACTCCGTCCGTCTGTCTGTCAGATCAGTTTTAAGCACTTTTTGCTCTGTTCTTACAGATATACATTTGATATTTAGTACATTGCTTTGCCATAACAAGTTACAAATCTAGTTTGAATTTTATCTCAGTCCGTTGTACATCAAACTTGGTGCTCAAGTACATTGTAAGGAGTAGGTGACCTCCATTGATTTTGATGTAGCATGGTCAAAGATCAAGTGTCAAACTGGACACAGGAATATACTGTCTGCTCAATATCTTGAGAATCGTTTGTTTGACAGACATCAAACTTAGTACACCGGTACATTCTAAAATGTAGATGACCCTTAGTGATTTTGAGGTGACATGGTCAAAGGTCAAACTGGACACAGGAAGATACTGACCACTCAATATCTTGAGAACTCTTTGCTTGACAGACATCAAACTTGGTACATTGGTACATCTTAAGAAGTAGATGACCCTTAGTGATCTTGAGGTCACATGGTCAAAGGTCAAACTGGACATAGGAAGATACTGATCACTCAATATCTTCAGAACTTTTTGCTTGACAGACATCAAACTTGGTACACTGGTACATCTTAAGAAGTAGATGACCTGTAGTGATTTCGAAATCACATGGTCAAAGGTCAAACTGGAAATAGGAAGATACTGACCACTCAATATCTTGAGAACCCTTTGCTTGACAGACATCAAACTTGCTACACTGGTACATCTTAAGAATTAGATGACTCCAAGAGATTTTGAGGTCACATGGTCAAAGGTCAAACTGGACATAGAAAATACTGACCACTCAATTTCTTGAGAACCCTTTGCTTGACAGACATCAAACTTGGCACACTGGTACAGCATAAGGAGAAGATGACCCCTACTGATTTTAAGGTCAAAGGTCAAGGGTTAAACTGGACATAGTAATATATTATCTCCTATACTTTAAGAATTATTTGATTGATTGACACTAAACTTGGTACACTGGCAAAGCATAAGGAGTATATGACCCATATTGATTTTTAGGTCACATGGTCAATCCACTCCTGACATAGGAAGATATTGTCTTCTCAATATTTTGAATTGGTGATACTACTATAAAATTAGATGATGCATGTGTATAATCCTTTTCAATTTTGCACCATGGGGGCATATATGTTTTACAAACATCTCTTGTTTGGATTTGAATTAATAGTTTTGAAATTTTTGGATTCTGTACTCATTGATGTTTGGGGAACATCTGTAAAGATCCCAATTGAGAATTATATAACAATTTATTTTCATAGAAATTAGGTTTGTGTAAAGGACAGTCAGATATAATATGAAATTTACTTTATAAAAAGAAGTGTTAGTACACATGATGTGTTAAACAAGATACTGAGTGCTAGAATGACTTCTCTTTGGATTCTATGCAGAAGTATCCTATATACGAATATTGCTAGTATAAGTTCACCATCAGTATCGTTATAATTCATTGCACATCTTTTTACAGAAACTAAAGAGTCGAAAGGCCCAGCTGGAGAGAAATTCCCATTTCTCGACCAAAGACCAAAAAAAAAGATTAAAAAGGTGCTGACTAAGGAGGCAACGTCTCCAGAAGTAACGGATGATGAGGAAGCCACCCAGAGGAAGGTCTTACCATTTATATGGGAGTCATCCCTGTTGCGTAATGTTAAGTGCGATCTGGACAGAGAGTATGCTGAATCTTTGCAACTTCAATCAAAGAGACAATAAGCCAAGGCCATTAGAAGTAGAACGGAAATGACTATGACCCCACCACCTAGGAGCATTCAAGAGTGGGCCGTTTCCTCTACTTATAAATGATGCTATTACTGTTAATAGTTATATTTAATTTTGGCTCAAGGTCACAATTAATACTTTTATACCGTTATAACCAGTTTTTATGAAATTTTAATAATGCTGTTGAAGGAGAATTGCAATTTTTCGGATGTTTATAATTGACACTGTTTAAGTATGTCTAGCATCTTAAAAAGTGTGATGACCTATATATTTCATTTGATAATTTATTAATTTTAACTTTAATAAATTGAAATAAATGCATTTTTGATACTTTTATCAGAGAATATTGCAAGTATGGAGTTACCTTGATATATTTATACAGATTTGTTCTGCTTTAGTACTAGTGTATCAGTATTATTACATCAAGTTCATTTGTGTGAATATTATAATATTTAAGAATGAATAAAACTGTCAAATTGTGGCTTGTATTCTCTGTACAGTAGAAGGTCTTTGAGCATCAAGTTGGAAATTTGATATCAAATGCATGTATGCAGAAACCATTTGCATATCAGTAGCTTATGCATGCGGAAACTTGATGTAAACTTTGTGGAAACTTGCCGTAAACCATATATAAACCAATATAGTTTATGTATGCGTAAACTTATGATAAACCATATATGCATGTTGATGGTTTACGCCTGCGGAAACTGATGATAAACCATATATATGTCAATGGTTTACGGCTGCGTAAACTCGCGGAAACGTGAGGTTTCAGCAAGTTTCCGTTGCGGAAACCATATGGATTCGTGGACACCCTAAGTTTCCAGAGTGCGGAATCTTGCTGAAACTTGAAGTTTCCAAGCGGAAACTTGGCAGAAACCTTATGTATACCTAAGTTTCCGCAGTGTTTCAGCCTTGCGGAAACTGCATTTTTCATCATGTGTATATTTCCAAGAATTGTTCGTTGAGTATGGAGAATCAAATGGTTAATATTAATCTGGTTATCGTTTAATCTCTAAATATGGAGACTTTGAATTCAGAAAGTTTATGATAGTATCTTCAATTAAAATATAATCTAAATTCAGTTCCTTTGAACTAAATAGTCTCAAAATATCATGTTTTTTAGCTCACCTGAGCCAAAGGCTCAAGTGAGCTTTTCTGATCAAAATTTGTCCGGTGTCTGTCGTCGGTGTCGTAAACTTTTCACATTTTCGACTTCTACTCAAGAACCGCTGGGCCAATTTCAACCAAACCAAACTTGCTACAAAGCATCCTTGGGTAAAGGGCTTTCAAGTTTCTTTATATGAAGTGCCGTGTCCCTTTCAAAGGGGAGATAATCACAAAAATAGGGTAGGGTCATTTAAAAATCTTCTCAAGAACCACTGGGCCAGAGGAGCTGAAATTTTCCTGAAAGCTTCCTGACATAGTACAAATTCCAGTTGGCTCTAATCATGGCCCCCGGGGGTAAATTGGGGCCACAATAAGGGATCAAAGTTTTATATACATGTAGGATAGATCTTTAAAAATATTCTTCTCAAGAACCACAGAGCCAGAAAAGCTGAGATATAGATGAAAGCTTCCTGACATAATGCAGATTCAAGTTTGTTCAAACTCTACACGGTAAGCGTTAGATGTCTGACTGACCGCGCCATAAACATACATATCCATAGCCTTCAGGAAGACGTAATTGGTAGAGTCAGTGCATGCAGATGTTTTAATTCCGACGTGGCTTTATAATGAACCCGATATAAATAACAAAAAGTTTGCACACATTGAAAGATGCAAATTCATTCATTTCAATAATCCATGCGAATACTGTAAATTCTGATTATTGGATTGTCGTATATCCTTAAGTTATGTTGTTTTTGTTAATAAAGGATGGGCGTATGTGCACGTATAATTTTTTATACGAAGGAATTTTATGCAGCCGCGGTATGACCATCACTGGGAAAAATATAAAATAAAATAAAAGCAGTCAACATTTATTATATTTTTAAAAAGTACAAAATCTGTAAAGGCAAAGTGTGTTAGTAGTATAACGCGGCTAGATGTCGTTTTGAGTGCGGGTCGATAGGGGGTTCAACGGAGTGTAGTTTTGAGGGGTATTGCCATGTATGTAGGGGTCAGCAGGTGGCCAGCAGGCCACCGGGTGCGGTCAAGCTGGGCCGGTGGCCAGCAGGCCACCTGGTGCGGTCAAGCTAGGGAGGTGGGGAGGTCAAGCTGGGTAAGAATCTGGGGCGATAGCGTGTGAACGTTTTGTATTCCTTGCTTTTTGTATTCCTCGTGTATTCCTTCATGTCAAATTTTCAAATAAAAAGAATTAAAAGAACAATGGTTGAAAGTTTACACATTTATTCAATGAACAATTCTAAGTTTACACAAACACATTTATTCAATGAACAATTAAAAAGTTTACACAAACACATTTATCAAACGAACAATTTACACACAATTAAACACAATTGATAAAGTCCACACATTTTATACAGTCTTTCACGCGGACTTGGATTTCTTGGCGGCGGTTTTCCTCTTCTTTTTGGGTGGTTCTTCTGTGGGTGGAGGGTTTGCGCTGGGAATGGTAGGAATTACGTCCTGCTGTTTCGGACAGTCCGCAATCCAATGGCCCACACTTGTAGCACGGGTCGCGCTCTTTAGTTTTCTTGGTGGTTTTCTGCGGGCAATCTGGCGACCAATGCCCCGTTTCCCCACAGGTGAAGCAGGCGTTGTTGGTCGGGTCCTTACGGGATTTAGCGGCCACTACTTCCTCCAGTTTTTTCATTAGCACCGCGATGTGATTGGTGATTTCATCGGCCAGCACGTTGGTGCGGTTGACGATTCCGTCCAGGGTGGTCGTAATGATCGCAAAATCAGCCCTGGTCATGGGAAAATCTTCTCCACTGAAGGGTGGTTTATTGTATAATCCCAACTCCAGTCCCGTAGCATCCTGTGAATCGGGGAAGAAAAACCATAGGAATTCTGAGGCGGGAGATAAAAGCTCGAGGTCTTCCCCATTTCATGCTCCTGATCGTCAGCCTTAGCTTTCTTCAAGTCGACTTGTTTCTGTGCCATGTTATCTAGCGAATATCAGAAGATGGAATGAGGTGTGACAACTAGCCTCCGCTTTTATAACAAGTTCAATGACATGCGCAGAACATCTGGCGTTATAATTCAATAATCCCTCACACCAAATACGTACGGTTCACCGACATCGTAAAAGTTAAAGTAGTTGTTTACACAGGTGGTGGCATCTTCTAATTTCCGAGCTCTGGTCCACAGAAATCTCACATCCTCGACGCTTTCCCACATTTGATGCCCTCCAACCCAAAACATCACCATACACTTCGTCCGATACGTGTTTTTGTTTTCAGCCGAATAAAACCCCGATACTTTGCGAGTTCCATCAAGCAGCGTGGTAGAACTGAAAAGTCATAAATTGTATATTAGTAAATTGCTGGTACGATTTCTCTAAATCTGAAGCAATGTTTTTTTCTGACCACCGATCTAAAACATATTCGAAACACAATTTCGAGATCTACGTTTTCTACGGATGTAATGTAATGTCTTCTTGCCACAAAATTTTCCCAAATATTTTCATCGTATTATTCCATATTAATCTCTGGTAAGGATAGACCTTCCATGTTAATGTAGTAAACAACAATTGAACATAATTTATTGACCACGTGATGAACGTCCTGGCGTTGTAGCGTGAGAGAACCCGATTTTCTGAAAACAACTTTCGCGCGCTTCGTCTAGCGCGTGACGACGTAATGAACTTATGAACACCTGGCGTTGTAGCGTGAGAGAACCTGATTGTCTGAAAAACAAACTTTCGCGCCCTTCGTCCAGCGCGTGACGACGTTCTGCAACACCTGGCGTTGTAGCGTGAGATAACCCGATTTTCTGAAAACGCCTGCT
>NC_079171.1:4939740-4962393 GCF_947568905.1 Ostrea edulis | reverse complement strand
CGCACTCCCATAACAGATGATGAGAAGAGGGAATTTGGTCTGAAAATTCAAGAGGTATTTAAAAAAAAAGTATATGAATAGCTGACTTTTGTTTTTTAAATGTTATAAAAAAAAATTGAAAATATTTAGGTTAAGTGTAAGGCATACATCACTCCACATACAAGAAAAACTGACAGAAAAAAAATTATACACTGGCAACACAATCATTTTCGGTCAAATGTGTACTGTATATAAGTCATAATACGTACATACATATAGCATATGTGCACATTTATAATACTGAGAAAATAAATAAATTAATATATGTTCTGAAATCATATTTCTTCTTCTTCTATAAGAAGGCATTATATTTTTTATACCGGTATGTGTTATTCATATATATATATATATATATACACACAGTGTATATATTTCTCAACTTTACACAATATTTATTATTATGAAAATGTCATTGAATAAAAAAAAGTTCTATTTTCAATCCTGCTGGTTTCAACACTGTTTTGATGTCATGTATTAAACACCAAAATATGTTAAAACTGAAAACTGTACTTAACCGAACTGTCTTAAAACTTGTAATCATTATTCATTTTCATATAATATGTATATATTTCCATATTGCATTGTATTTTTGAGATTTCCAAAAATGCACAATGTCTTGACATTTTGCTTGATCCAGAAGACCGGTGTGGACAAACAAAGGATAATGGCATGGATATCCATGTAGAGAAAATTTCTATTGTGAATAAAGCCAAAGCATTCGTTGAGGAAAATGATATTTCAATTACAAATTTTGATGAGAAGGTAACAGAATTCTGTGGCTCACTTAACATATCAGAAAATGATGTTTCTTGTGTCTTGGAGAAAACAGAAGGACAGTCTAGTAATAATGTGTGGCACCTTCTCAGGAAAGGTCTATTAACAGCTTCTAATTTTGGTGAAGCGTGCAAATATGTAGAAAAGAATCGACCGCCATCTATCACTTTCATGAAAAAAATAATGGGAGAAAGCCGCATAGACGATGCTATGTTACCACCTGCGTTGAGATGGGGTCGAAAAAAAGAGCCCATTGCTAGGATTTTTTTTACAGCAGAATTATTAAAAAAAATTCATAACTGTAGGTCATTAAAAGTAACAGAGGTTGGACTTTTACTCAGTGAAAAGTATCCGGTTTTAGGATGGTGTAGCTGTTTGTAAATGTAAATCCCAGCATATAAACAGATTAGTGGAAATAAAATGTCCTTATTCGCTTCGAGACAGCAATGCAAAAGAGGTTGCGATTCTAAAAAACTGTACCTTTAATAAACTAACCAATGAATGGGAAGTAAGTAAAGCTTGTCCTTATTATGCACAAATCCAGGGACAACTCGGTGTATATAATTACACTGAATGTGACTTAGTTATTTACACAAACAAAGGTATTCACATTTCTACAGCAAGATTTGATGAGGAATATTTCTGCGATATGGTGAATAAACTTAATAGATTTCATAGTGCTTATGTGGTTCCACATATTTTCCGTGATCTTTTGAAGAGTACAAATAATGAGTGTAATCCAGTTGCTGGCTAATTGTCCATTATTATGTCAAAATGATTTGTTAATGTTTGAATATCTGAACTGAATTAACATTTATTCATAAAAGTTTGCAATTATTGTTTAATCTTTAGGAGCTTATAAAACAACATTTATTTCATATTACATTGACTCTTAATGATGTAAACTCATTAAATGGATATTGCATTTACAATGTATCTGTATCTTTAACCATACAAATATATGATGATGTCACAATAAAAAGATGAAACTTTATTGGTCAATTTGCATTTCTTAATTTATTAACTTTACTTCACTAGTTGTGTATCTTAATTACATAACACTCCACACACACCTACAATTTGATCAAACAATGCATGCAGTTTAAGAGGCATAACTCCTTGCAAAATTTTGAATGTTTTTAACCTGCCTATTGCACGCTCCACATGAATGCGAGCACTTGCAATTCTGCGTGTCTTTGTTACAGCACGACTACTCAACTGCTTTCCCATAGAAAACGGTGGTATGTTTAAAGTGGCAGATCGTCTGGCTAACATATCACGTATTAAAAAAAACCTGTCAGCCATAATGTCATCACCGTGCTCTATTTTCTCCAAAAAGCCACTCTCTTCAACAATGCGACGATCTGAAATACTTCCTGTGAATAATTTGGAAATAAAGGTGAAAGTTCGAGTAGGTGAAATTGAAATTAGTGCTTTAAAAGTGTTGTGATGTTTGTACTGAGACCATGTTACACGCTGAGAAGAGGGCAGACTTGGCTTTTGTACAAAGAACTCTGTGCAGTCTATAATTGATCTTGTCGTTGGAAAATGTTTGAATGCCTTTGGAATATTGGAAGCAATTTGTTCTCGGGATGGCCATGAAATAAGAAACTTCAATTCTGCGTACAAAAAATTGATCCAAGTTGTGAAAATTCTACTTATTTGAGATGGGTACACTCCAAATAAATCACTTATTACTTCCACATCAAAGCCTCTTCTCAGTCTAACAAGTGTTATGATACATTCCTCCTTAGTTGTTAGTTTCCTCTTCGGTCCAACTTTAATGGTCTGGAAAAAAAAGGTTATGGACAGATTCAACAGGTTTAGTGTTATGCAAGACAAAATATTTCAAAGTGGTCGTGCTGAAAATTTCATTCCAATGGCCGATAACCTTCATTTTGAAAAATATTTTTGTTCAATGAATAAAGCGATTGTTGAATGAATAATTGAATAGTAGCTAGCAGCAAAACAATGTAAATTAACAGGGAATTTATTATTGTAGAAAATATTATAATAGACTATAGCCTTATTTATGTAATTTCGATCTCATTTATTGGATTAAGATGAGAATCAAAATAGCTTTTTTTATCAAGACTTATCAGTGCAAATATTCCAAGTCTCAATTCTTTTAAATATTTTTTATTTAAATTTCTTTTATTCTATCAAGTTAAATTTCTTTTAATAGTCTTACAGTTTTAGATTCTGTTGTGTCTTGACCTCTCCAGTAGTTGAGTTTTTCTGCCTTCTTTTGCAGCCATGTGAACACATAAGTGAGCATTGCTATTGTCAGTCCTAAAAAAAATTATTTCATGATATCAGAGTGTATTAAAACATATTCGTTAATGTATTTTCCTTTTTCATATAAAATACCAGTAGATCCAATTATGATAAGAGAATAAAATGTATTAAAAAATATTATTAATGCACATGTCATTCAATGAAATGGTCTCACAATGTTTCAAATTAATAATGCTATTATGCGATGATTTTCTCTTCAGACTTAAAGAATCAAACCAATGAAAAACAAAACTGTGCTGGATTCCGGATTTTTTTTTTTTATATTTGTCCGGGATTGGTTTTGTTTTGTATGTTACAAAAAGCTCCCAGCACGTTCACGGCATGGTACCCGTACTCATGCATTTTGACTTCCAACTTTCCACAACTTCATGGCACCAAAGTGTAAGTTTTTAATTTCTTTATTAACTTTTATGTTAAATGCAAGTCATATTAAGAATGCATACGCATATTTGTTATTGTACACTTGTTGACCCCGATGTGATAAGCAGCCAGTATATCATGACATGCAGGTAGTTTATATTGTCTAAATTTGATTAATTGATATTTCATGGTTATCTTATCTCTGATAGATCTTTAATGATGTTATTCATTGCTGTTATTTTTTCTTTCTGTGTAAATGGGGCACGCTCGCTTATTTTCTGAACGTACTATATATTGACCTTTCACGTGTTCGATATGTAAATCGCTCTGTGTAAATTGCTCACAGTTTAAATTTTTTCTCAAAGGTTGTGATGATTACATTTAAGTTTTCACATATCAGTATCAATATTTTATAAGTCTTCTAGTGTGTGTATTTAGAATTCAAGATTTTTGATAACTTTGTAAAGCTTTTGGTGCATGTTATTCTTGATTTACTGAAATTTGATATCTTTAGCATGAAATGTGTAGATATGTTCTGAATAACATATTACATGTTTATTATAAACCATGCCACTTATCTTTTGTGCAGAACCTGTTGTAATAGGATCTTATTTTTGTTTACAGTATTTTACCCTCCCTGGAGGTTTTCTCTCTGCCATTAAAAGTAAAGAAACATACATCGTCTTTCTTGTGACAGAATAGTAAAATAACTTCGACATGGCTATGGAACGGGAAAGGAAACTCACAGAGGCTGGAGCCGAGTTGTTCATGGACAGATGCAGGAAATATGATCGGGAAATAAAACATATTCAAAAGGAAATTGATGTCCTAATATCCACTCTTCAGGAATATCCAGAAATATCGGATGCAGAGATGGTACATAAGCAGATAAAACAAGCTAGTGGTGATTTTAAAAGACTTTCAGATCATTATGTTGACTTTCTTGTAAAACACAGATCAGTTGAAAGCGAAACAGAAAGGATTTCACATTTGAAATTAAGAGATAATGTAACGAGGGCTGTTACCGAGGTTCTCACTCAACGCACACAAGTTGCAACAAAAGATCCTAGCTGTGACAGACAAAGCGTTAAATCTGGATCAGGCCGATCAATCCTTTCATCTACTCAGTCTGCGATTATTCAGAAAAGAGCTGCACTTGAGGCTGCGAAAGTGAAAATGAAATACGTCGAGAAACAAGCTGCCATTATGACCCAAAAGGCAGCATTGGAAGCGGAAATCAGTCTACTTGAAATCCAACAAGAAACCGAAGCCTTACAATCAGCACTGAATGTGATGGAAAATGCAGAACAGTTAGATGATATAGAAACAGAATCTATTACTGAAGCTCGACAAGCAAGGACAAGTGAATTTATTCAACAACATTTTGTGAATTCCACTAACACTTCTGTTCAGCCACCTGTGCAAGCAATTACAAGTACTTTGACATCCGCTGTGCAACCGCCTGTACAGTCCACTGATAGCACGTTCACATCAGCTGTGCGACCTCGTGTGCAATTCACTGATAATGCATTCACGTCAACTGTGCAAACATCTATGCAGTCTAGTGAAACATTTGTTCCTTTATCGACATTGGCAAATTTATGTTCCACACCTATGAATGAAAATTGGCGTACAGCATATCAACCAACGCAAACCATGGTACACTCTAGTCCCTTGCTTGCAACTTCATCACAAACAAGTCATGTGTATGATTTGCCGCCACCCTTTGCGCCGCGTTCAGACGTACTATCTCAGCCGAATCATCTATTGAATACTGAAGCGCCAACCTTTGTGCCACATTCGAGCATACTGCCTCAGCCGAATCACTTATTAAATACTGAAGTGCCAACCTTTATGCCGCGTTCGGGTATACTATCTCAGGCAAATTCTATAGTGACTACTCAAACGCCTACCTTTGTGCCATATTCGAGTTTACCGTCTCAGCCAAATCCGGTGACTACTCAAACCTCAGGATCACAATACGGTAATCGCTACACATCAGTCAATATGATGCCACATGTAGACAATTCGCAGGTTGAACTTTGTCAGATAATGACTAGGATGATGGCCAGAAAAGATGTAGTGCTTTCGCGTCTCATTAAATACAATGATAGTCCCATCCAATATTTGTCTTGGAAACAAACATTTAAAGCTGTAATGTTAGAACTTGCAGTTACACCATCAGAGGAACTGGATCTCATGATCAAATGGCTGGGTCCAGATTCATCCAGGCAGGCTGAATGCATAAAAACGGCCAGTGCAGGAAATCACGTGGATGCATTACACAAATTGTGGGATAGACTTGACATTCGGTATGGCAGTCCTGAATTGATAGAAGCGTGCTTACGAAACAAACTTACGAACTTCCCAAAGCTTTCAAACACTCCGGCTGACAGCAAACGACTTTATGATTTGTACGACCTCTTGAGTGAAATTCAGTGTGTCAAGGCCAACCCGCTCTATTCTTCAGTGCTTGCAATGTATGATTCATCCACAGGAGTAAACCAAATAGTATCTCGCTTGCCGACCAATCTACAAGAAAAGTGGTCATCTCGCGCCAATACTTACAAAAATCAACATGGAATGCTATTTCCTCCGTTCAGTTATTTTGTCAACTTCATCTACGACATGGCAAAATGGCGCACTGACCCGAGTTTTCAGTACAACACTAGCACACTATCTTCTCAGAAACAGTCAGCAAATAATCAACCCCAAATTCGCGTGAACGCAAGGAAAACGGAACTTTCTACAAACTCTACAGCTGAGGACAAATTGATGTGCCCCGTGCACAACACAAACCACAATTTGAATCAGTGCAGGACTTTCCGTCAGAAACCCATGAAAGAGCGAATGGAGATTCTAAAGAAAAACAAACTTTGTTTCCGTTGCTGCAGTTTGAAACGACACACCAAGAACAAATGCCAAGAGACTATCCGATGTGATGTTTGTAATCAGACAAGTCACCCGACTGGACTTCATGTATTGCGTGTTCAAAATGTACAGCAACCCTCTCATAACAAGGATGAGAATCTTACAGAAGATGACAATCGGCATGGAGGGGAGTCACGGACCGGTGTTAATACAAAATGTACACAGGTTTGTGGGACTGACAAAATTTGTAGCAAGTCATGCGCAAAAATTCTACAAGTGTATGTCTACAATGAGGACCAAACCATGCAGGCTCGCAAGGTCTACGCATTGATCGACGATCAAAGCAATTACTCCCTTGGAAAACCGGAACTGTTTGACAACTTTGATGATCATTCGGAACACATAAACTTCACTTTATCAACCTGTTCAGGGAAAGTTTCCGCGACTGGCAGAAAAGGCAACAATTATGTTGTTGAGTCCGCAGATCATAGTGTCAGGATTAAGATTCCATCTCTTATCGAGTGTTCAGACATTCCCAATAATAGACATGAAATACCTTCTCCGGAAGTAGTGAAAAACTTTCCTCATCTTTGTGATTTGGTATCGTACATACCACCAGTTGATGACAGTGTACACATAGAACTCTTGATAGGTCGTGACGTTATACAAGCACACCATGTTGTGGATCAGAGGTTAGGCGGTGATAACTTACCCTACGCTCACAAATTACCTCTTGGTTGGGTTGTGGTTGGTGAATCTTGTATTGGAGCTCTCCATGGACGTGAATCTGTTCAAACAATCACAGTTAGCAAAACTCACATTCTTGCTAATGGTAGAGCAACCTATCTGGAACCATGTGTTAACACGTTAACCATCAAAGAAAACTCGATCTTCGAGAAAACGCCACAGGATGAGAGGCTTGGTCCATCAGTGGAAGACGAGCTTTTTATAAGTCTCATGGAAAGTAAGGTTACGAAGGACTGTGATGATCGCTGGACTGCACCACTTCCCTTTCGCGAAAATAGAAAGCTGTTGCCTAACAACAGAACTCAAGCCTTGCAGCGTGTTAAATCATTAGACCGTTCACTCCAGAAAGATGAAGTCAAGAAGAAACACGTTGTTGAATTCATGGGAAAAATGTTCGAAAACGGTCATGCTGAGGTAGCACCACCTTTGCCAACACTTAGTGAACAATGGTACCTACCGTTTTTCGGAATTTATCATCCCAAGAAACCTGGAAAAGTTAGAGTCGTCTTCGATTCGTCAGCAGTGTTCAGGGGAACGTCTTTGAATGACGTATTAATGAAAGGACCGGATTTAACCAATAATTTATTGGGAGTACTCTTGCGATTTCGGAAGGAAGCTATAGCTCTTACAGCTGACGTGGAGCACATGTTTTATAACTTCAAGGTGGACGAAACTCATCGCAATTATTTACGATTTGTGTGGCACGAAAATAATGACATTTCACAACCGTTGATGGACTACAGGATGACAGTCCATGTTTTCGGAAACTCTCCGTCTCCATCTGTTGCAACCTTTTGTCTCAGAAAATCCGTTGAGAATGCAGACAGTGATGTCCGAGATTTTGTCTGTAAAAACTTTTATGTGGACGATGGACTCATTTCTTGTCCAGATCCTGACTCGGCAATTGATCTCATGAAGCGCACACAGAAAGCGTTAGAAATTGGAGGACGGTTGCGTTTGCATAAGATTGTCTCGAACAGCACAACTGTGTTACAGAATTTCCCATCAGATGATTTGTCAGCAGATCTCAAGGAATTGGATCTTGGATCTGACACTCCGCCAATTCAGCGCAGTCTAGGATTATCATGGGACATTTCTACTGATAGATTTGTGTTCAGAGCGTCGACAGAAAACAAACCCTATACCGTAGAGGTGCGTTATCAGTGATCAATAGTCTGTTTGATCCCATAGGATTTGCAGCCCCCATGACTTTGTATGGGAAATTGCTTCTCAGGGAAATGATGTCAGTCTCAGGACCTGTAAATTGGGATGAAGAGTTACCGCCTCAATTGAAATCGAAATGGGAACGGTGGATCACATCACTCGTGCATCTCCAGAATTTTCAAATTTCTCGCCAATATTCTGCAATTTCATTTCATGAAGCTTTGCGTAGAGAGGTTCATATCTTCAGTGATGCATCTAAGGACGCAATAGCTTCGGTAGCATACTTAAAACTGATATCAGATGAGGGAAGTGATGTTTCATTTTTGCTGGGCAAATCAAAAGTATCACCTGTTCATGGTCATACCATTCCTCGCCTTGAGCTCTGCGCAGCAGTTCTATCCATTGCAGTTGCAGAGTTGGTGAAAGAGCATTTGAACATCCCCTCACAGGATTTCTACTATTACACAGATAGCAAGATAGTGTTGGGGTATTTGTCAAACGAGGTACGGAGGTTCTATGTGTATGTCACCAATAGGGTGAATAGGATCAGAGCAGCTAGTTCTCCGACGCAGTGGTACTTCATTCCAACAGACAGTAACCCTGCTGACATTGCAACGAGACGTATCAATGCAGAAGACTTGGTGAATTCAACCTACCTAACGGGTCCAGACCTTTTGCGCAATGACATACATGTACAATTACCATCTAGTGAATTTCAGCTTGTAAATCCTCAAGAGGATACTGAGGTCCGCCCAGAAATATCAGTGAACAAAATGAAAGTGATCAGCCACAAAACATGGGTTCAGAGATTTTCATTTTTCTCGTCATGGAACAGTTTAGTGAGAGCTATCATGTTTCTGAAAGGATTCATTAGGAAACTTCACAATGAGAGCAAACCCACACGAGCTGAAACGGAACAATTTATTGTGAAACTAGTACAACAGGAAGTTTATGGTGATGAAATCAATTCTTTGCAAACTGGACGTTCTTTGTCAAACAAATCCAAAATTCTTCCTCTTGCTCCTGTACAAGATGAAAATGGCATTCTCAGAGTTGGAGGACGATTGAAACATGGAAAGGCTATTTCCATCAACACTCAGCCTGTGATCATTCCCCGAGACCATCACATTGCTATCCTCTTAGTGCGACATTTTCATGGTAAAATTCATCACCAGGGCAGACACATGACAGAGGGAGCTCTCCGTGCATCGGGCTATTGGGTGATTGGCGGTAAGAGACTTGTGTCCTCTATTATTCGTCATTGTGTGACTTGTCGAAAGTGTCGTGGACAATTTCTATTTCAAAAGATGTCAGATCTTCCGGAGGACAGATTATCTCCTGGACCACCTTTCACCTTTGTTGGTCTTGATACATTTGGACCATGGTCAGTTCTCCAGCGTAAGACTCGAGGTGGATCAGCTCAGCAAAAGAGATGGGCAATTTTATTCACTTGCTTAGTTTCAAGAGCAGTTCACTTGGAAGTAGTAGATGAGATGAGCAGTGCAGCATTCATCAATGCCTACCGCCGTTTTGTAGCAATTCGTGGACCCATAAAACTATTGCGATCAGATAGGGGCACTAACTTTGTGGGTGCAATTCAGGACTTGGGCATTGAAGCAGAATTTGTTGAGGATGGAAGAATCGCAAAAACTCTAGAAACCTATGGAACTTCCTGGAAGTTTAATCCTCCTCATTCCTCTCACTTTGGAGGCTCATGGGAGCGTATGATAGGGACCTGTAGGAGGATTCTGGATAACATGCTCATGCAAGATAGGAATAAACTAACTCATGATTCATTAGTGACCTTGATGGCTGAAGTTTCAGCGATAGTGAATTCTCGTCCGTTGCTGCCCATTTCAACAGATCCAGAAAACCCAGAAATTCTGTCTCCCTCAGTGTTGTTGACTCACAAGAAAGGTCAAAACGATACATGCCCGTTTCCACAGTTTGGGACCAAGGATATGTTACGTAGTCAATGGAAACTGGTTCAGGGTCTAGCAGATGAATTTTGGTCGAAATGGACGAAAGAGTATATCTCATCTCTTCAAGTCAGGAGAAAGTGGAAGCAGCCAGAAGTGAACTTGAATGTCGGTGATATTGTTCTTGTAAGAGAGAAGGATTTTCATAGATCCATGTGGCCTATGGCAATAGTGACGAAACTTTTTCCAAGTGACGATTTCCTTGTCAGGAAAGTGGAAATCAAACTCTATAAGGAAAACAAGATTTGTGTGTTCGTTCGACCCGTAGTCGATCTTGTCCTGTTGGTATCTTCAGATGATTAGTGACTCAATTTTCATGGATAATGACTGATATTTGATTTTATGTATTATGTATGTATGATTTTGCTAGTTTAGCATATTGAATTTGATGTAGTGATTTTTTTATAAAAATCAGGACGGGAGTGTGCTGGATTCCGGATTTTTTTTTTTTTATATTTGTCCGGGATTGGTTTTGTTTTGTATGTTACAAAAAGCTCCCAGCACGTTCACGGCATGGTACCCGTACTCATGCATTTTGACTTCCAACTTTCCACAACTTCATGGCACCAAAGTGTAAGTTTTTAATCTCTTTATTAACTTTTATGTTAAATGCAAGTCATATTAAGAATGCATACGCATATTTGTTATTGTACACTTGTTGACCCCGATGTGATAAGCAGCCAGTATATCATGACATGCAGGTAGTTTATATTGTCTAAATTTGATTAATTGATATTTCATGGTTATCTTATCTCTGATAGATCTTTAATGATGTTATTCATTGCTGTTATTTTTTCTTTCTGTGTAAATGGGGCACGCTCGCTTATTTTCTGAACGTACTATATATTGACCTTTCACGTGTTCGATATGTAAATCGCTCTGTGTAAATTGCTCACAGTTTAAATTTTTTCTCAAAGGTTGTGATGATTACATTTAAGTTTTCACATATCAGTATCAATATTTTATAAGTCTTCTAGTGTGTGTATTTAGAATTCAAGATTTTTGATAACTTTGTAAAGCTTTTGGTGCATGTTATTCTTGATTTACTGAAATTTGATATCTTTAGCATGAAATGTGTAGATATGTTCTGAATAACATATTACATGTTTATTATAAACCATGCCACTTATCTTTTGTGCAGAACCTGTTGTAATAGGATCTTATTTTTGTTTACAGTATTTTACCCTCCCTGGAGGTTGTCTCTCTGCCATTAAAAGTAAAGAAACATACATCGTCTTTCTTGTGACAGAATAAAAACAATACCCATTTTCAGAAATAAGAATCTTACAATGTAAATGTACTTCAAAAGCAGAACAGGTTTCAAATGTTATTTCATTTCCAAAATTGTTAGTTCATGTACATGAAAATACTGTACCTGTGTAGAATTTACAAGATTCGTCATCTTTGAACACTGATTTCATAAATAACTTTCTTGTGATATTGGTGTGTTTCTGGAAATCTTCAGTTGTAAATTCACATAAGTTATCCAAACAAATTTCTGTCTGCACTTGTACTTCTTTTGTATCGACACTGGTAACCATAGCATTATCGTCAGTTTGAGTCTGTGAATCACAGTAAGATGTTGTCACCTCTACTGTAACATCTTCTGTAAGGTCTGTAAACATGGTAAAAAGAAAAAAGAATGTACAATGAAATAGAATATTACAGGTTCATTTAAAACATACTTTTTCACCCATTTCATATATACATGTATCTACACCGTACAGTTATAACTTATTAGCAAGTAAGGCAAGAAAAATAACAGTGCGATTCAATAACAGGTTTGAGAAAATAAATTAGGGTTTATATATGCAAAAGGAAGGGTACATGGATTTCATATTTTGAAAAAATATATATATGTATATGTAAAAATGTTGCTATAATCTACTGAAAAAGTACTGAAATATTTGAAATATTACCTATATAAACATCAGCTTCAGGCATCCATAAGATTGAAGTTGCAGTTTCTTCAGACTCTGGCTCTGTAATAAATTCCCCTGTCTCTGGTTTCTTTTTTGAATAAATATGGTCAAATGTTCCAAATTCCTGGTGATTAGACTCGATGCCTTCATTTAAGTCTGCTTCCTGAGTCAAGTCTTCCTCGGGTTCCTCATAAATAAGTCTTTTTCTACTTTTAGTAACAGGTGTTTCATTCTTTCTTTCTGAAGGAGCCTTCCTCTTGCGTTTACTGGATAATCTTTTCCGTTCAAATTCCGTAGCTGCGGCTGGCAAGGGATCTGGGTGAGATGTAGTAGGCCCCTTCTCACCCACAAAATGCTTACAACAAATATAGGTGTCCTTGGTTATATTTTCCACGCCAAAATATTTTCGCCCACAAAGCCGAACCCATCGTTGGCACTTTTCGAACTGTGTTTTTGGTTTCGGGAACGGTAGAAAGAAGACACCATTCATTTCTGGTCGTTTACCGATATATCTAGAGTCACTAATACAATTTCCATAACAGCAATGTTTCACTGGCATAGTTATTTGATGAGATATAGTTAACGCTATATCGTCACAATCGTGGTTGTTTGTCCGGTGCGATGTCCTGCTTCCGGTTGTCGCTTACATCCACAAAAATAATACCGCTTACGATGTGGATAATTGGCAAATAAACTATTGCAATAGGTCACCTGAGTTTACTCAACAAAAATCTGAATTCGTATATATACGAACCTTATTCATTTGGGTGCTTTTGGTGTGGTGGACTTCTTTAAAAAGAAATGCCATATTTTTTTTCTCTCGATATATTTTTAAAAATAGAGTTTTTACATAATTGGTCGTAATGATTAAAATTTCTTTATTAAGTTTGACATTCTATTAAATTGTAAACTTAATGTGATTATCAATAAACACTGAAACTCAAGAGTCTTTCCGAGTGATGCGTCCTGTATTTAGCACGTGTTGTTATGTAGAAATCCTTTTATTCATAAAGTCAGTCTAAGTGACAGCATTACAATATCAGACTCGATAGCAGTTTGCTTTCCGCGGTGTTTTTTTTTTTTTCTTCAGACAAAGGAATAGTCTAAAAATAGCCACGACCACCGAGCCTTCTTCCGCCATTTCACTCATGTATCAAACGATTTGCAGAGCTTACAAGTAGCTGTGTTATAGTTTATATGGCCTGTTACTATGTATTATTGTTGAAAATTACTGAGAAGTCTTTATGCACACGGACTACCTAGTCATCTAAACTCGAATAGTTCTCGATTGACTTAATAATTCATAGTAATTGCCTTTATTGTTAGACCGTACATAATATTGTAATTGTAATTATGCATAAACATGGCATCAAACACAGAACTTGCCTATACCTGTTACATTTTTAACCTCTATCCAAAATATATCATAAAGTGAGAGAGATGATGAGGACATCTGCAATAGAATTACTTCACGTCTGACTTAATGATTATATTCAATACATTGTATTGTTAACTCGTACACGTTGATGTCGCTTTTCTCTCTATTACTGTTTTGGAGAAAAATCAGTTTGCTGAATTGATGCCGAATAACGCAGTCTGACATTTTCTGTGTTACCTGTTGTTACATAATGTAATGATTCTGCCAATTCCTGTAAGTTAGGTATGTCCTACCTTAAGTGCTGTGATTGGGAATTCAGGAAACGAAAATCACAGCAGAAACGATACATCGACAGACTATACTCCTTGGAGCCTGGTTTTACCCCCAGTTGTGGTTTCTTTCGCTTGCTTACTAGAACAAAAGGGCTTGATTAATGGGCATTGGGCACATTCGCATCAGCTGCTACAGGTGCGACGATACCTTTTTGGTGTTCCACGTATCTGCGTAATATACAACATCCAGAAAATATGTTGTCAAATTCAGGGATGACAGTGCGAGCTGATGTTGAATAAACAATTTCCACCACCGGAAATATAGAATGATCATCCATTACATCAAGTATTCCCCTGAGGGAAAAGGTCAGCAAATATCCGTTGACAAATGAGTCCAAGGTTTGGGCGGAATTGGTGTCATTTGGAGGGGTTCCATGTTGTTTGACTGTGTGCTTGCCTTTAGTTTCTACTTGCTGTCCGAAACTGTTTAGTCATTCCTATGCCTTGATGACCTTCATGGGCGAGGTCAACAACTCTTTTACAAGAATGTGAGGAATGATTTTTGTTTGATACAGAGAAATAATGCCTTCATCGTAATTAACGATAGAAAGTCCATCACTCGTGTCGGGAAATCAATCAGAATCTTCGTCTATGGCGGTCCAATCACCTCGTGATATTCTCTTCATGACAGATTGTAAAACTTCATCTTTCTGTGTTGCGAGTGATATCTCTGAGAGTGTCATTGCGTTTGGACCTGAATTTGACGTAATAAAACGTACACTGATATGTCCCGTTCTCGTGGTCGATGTAGTGTAGCTTCCAGTAGAATTAAGTCCTCACTGCCCCTTGCTTGTCGTAGGAGGCGACTAAATGGGGTAGTCCTTCGGATGAGACCGCAAAAACCGAGGTCCCGTGTCACAGCAGGCGTGGCACGATAAATATCCCTCCCTGCTCAAAGGCCATTTATAAGCGCCGAGCATATGGGACCTCGGTTTTTGCGGTCTCATCCGAAAGACCGCCCCATTTAGTCATGTCTCTTCAGTGATGTTCAACCGAAATTTTTTAAATCCATAATAACAGTAAACTTGTAGGCTCTAAGAGCTATTTTAGGGGAAATCAGAGTGCCAAAAAAGTGTAGCCAAATTCGTTTAAGGATAAGAGCTATGCACAAGGGAGATAATCCTTAATTTTGAAAATGAATTTCTAAAATTTCTTTCATCTGAAGAGAAATCGTCACAACTTGCACTAAGATTCTCATTGGAAGGAGCATCAAAAATTATATCGGAACTTTAAGAGATTTTGATTTCAAGCAGGCTATTTAGTGTTCTTAAAATTATCTAGTACATGTTGATCAAAATGCCTGACTGAAAAGAGTATTTTACAACCAGGACATTCCCTCCTTGACATTGTTTTTCTTTGGACAATGTGGAAAAACGAAAGCTTACGTGTATTTTTTGCCATTGATACATGTACTTCATGAAAATACTTGAAAGTAAATACCTATAAAAGAAATGGATCACTAATTTGTTCACTGGTGAAAAATAATTACAATTTGGAGAAGTTGCATTTCCGAAAACTTTTAACTAAATGAATACAATGATTTGTAAATTTCACTAATTGTTGGGTTTTCGATTTTTCATTTTCTAATTCTTTGAGCAGTTTTACTACATCTCGGTCTTCCGCACCAAGTAATTCATGTGCTGTCTTGTATGAGGACATGTGCTGTCTTGTATGAGGACCTTTTCTCTATAAAACTGTCGTCAACTGCTATACTTGTTAAAGTGACTTCACAGACCTCCTCTATTCTTTCAGTGGATATGGCCAACTTGTGGAACTTTGACTCTGAGCTCTGGTTTACTAAAAAGAAAAACACTTTGATATCAGATATTAGTATTCAACATGAAATTTTATTTTGCAAAGAATCGTTTTATTATTAATTTCAGCAAATGAATAAAGCATTGCTCACTCGAGTCATTAAACTTAGAAAATGTACAAGTTTGAATTCGTCAAGATTGATTGAATATTGTTTTACGTCCCGCTCGAGAATATTTCACGCATATGGAGACGTCACCACTGTTGGTGAAGGGCTGCAAAATTTAGGGCTATGTTCGGTGCTTATGGCCATTCAGCAGGGAGGGATCTTTATCGTGCCACACCTGCTGTGACACGGGACCTCGGTTAAATTATCAGTGCTCTGTACAACATCATCGGTAATAGTAAGGGATGCGATGAACTTGCTCCAAGCATTACATATGCGAGTAAATACTAAAAGTAAAGTTGCAAGATGTCTAGTGTCTTCGCTCGAGTCAAGTGTTGAAATAAATTTAATGAAACTTGATATCGAGAGTAGTGAGGGGTATAGTCTGTGGGCTCTGCAGGCAATGACATCATGACCCCACCTATATAGGTCAAGGCCAAGGTCACAAAAGGAGGTCAAATACTAGGTCACAAAGTAGGTCAGATACAAGGTCATAACAAAGTCAAGGACAAGGTCATACCAAAGTCAAGGTCATACCAAAGTCAAGAACAAGGTCATAAAGTCTGAGGGCATCTTATCCGTCTGAGGGCTAATAAAGCATCCAAATAAGTCACGATATATGTCAGGATCGTCTAAGTACAAGGTCATAGAAGAAGTCGACACAAGGACGGTATAAGATCAAGGGTAAACAAGGTCATAAATGTCTGAAGGTAAGACACACTCAAAACAGTCTGAGGTCAAACCATCTGCAGGCACATACATATATAACCGATGTAAGGGACTTCTCGTATACAGGAGCGTGTACAGGGAGACTTGGAGAAAGCCAGGGTTCTTATTTCATACTCTTAAGGTACGTGTTTTACTATATTTAAGTTTTATGTAAAAGATAAATTCAGTGTGCATGTATTACTATTACCCAGTTTTTCAAAATTCTCAAAGACAGAAAAACAAAACTAAAAAAAAAAAATAGTACAAAGCTCTTTACGAGATTTATTGTTGACAAAATAAGAATAGTAACTATTATATACAAAAGAAATTTTCACTATCAACCCGTAAAATGTTCTTTATGTTCCGTTTACTGAGAAGTAATTCTTTCATTATAAATTGTATGTCTTGTGATACCCGTTCCTGTAACACTTCGAACACTTGAAACTCTCCGGTAATCCGAAATGATCTGTGGTTGGGTAAATCTTTTTTCGAAGGCGTTGTTTTCATGAATAGTTTTTCCCTTATTGCAGAGTTGTAAATTTTACGCGTTTCTTCTCTGGTTCACCATACTTGTCTGCGAGATAATTTATTATTATCTCACTCTGTTCCATATCATCAGACATCCTCTTCTGTAACTTTTGTAGGACTTTGAACTCCCTGGACGCAACTACCTGAACCACGTTTGGTTCATATAATTTTTTTTCCAATGCTCTCAACTTCTGATGATTTTTCCGTCTTTAAAAAAAAAAAATAATTTAAAAAAAAAAGAATGATTAAAAGAACCCCGGAATATACGGGAATAAAAGCATGATTATATTCCTTTTTTTTTCTATATACATGTATATTAAATTTACCGAAGTGTAGTAAGAATGGAGTCCTCTACATTAATCACTGTGTCTTCTTCTGGTTGAGGAGGGGGGTAATTTTCATCATGCACTGATCGCGATGTCGAGCCGCTAAAGTTACTTGTAGTTGTAGCGTAACTAAAAAAAATATTTATACAAAAATATATTTACTCTAATAATAAATATTTTTATCATTGATATTCTTTAAGTAAAATATGAACAAAGAATAAAGATATCCTAACCTTTTCAGAGGTAGTTCTGATGTCATAGGATTTTTTTTAATTCCCTCGCTATTTTTTTTAGGGAGGGAATGTGTGGGTAGGGTCTCCACTTTTGATGTAGGTTTTACATTTACATTCTTCGTTAGCAGAGTCTTTAAAAGAGAAGGCCCTGTTGCTTCAGATGGTGTTTCTTTTTTAAGAAGAGTGGAGGAAGACCTTTAAGATAAAAAAGAATATAAAGGATAATGGTTAATAATGAAATTACAATAAGTTAACCTCTTTTTTTTTTCTTTTTTTTTTTGTTATTGTCCTTTTTTTCTACTGAACAAAAAGAACCAAAAAAAAAAGTGATTTGAAAGCAGCGTATAAAAAAGAAGAGAACGTTTTCAATACACAATTAGTCAGATCTTACAACATAGAATGCAATTACAAAATACTTACTGCGTTGTAAATTCATCCAAACTCTCCAATAACTGCTCAAAATCTGTTTCATCACTATTACCAAAACAAATAAAATGAAAATAATTATCGTATTTATTATCGTAAGGGTGTTACCTTTTTATTTCTTGTGGGTTTTTGTCCTATAGAATTGAACTTACCAAAGAAAAATTAATAAATAAAAATTTAAAAAAAAATAACTATCCTGTTATTCATCATAAGGATGTTATCTTTTTATTTCTTTTAATCTGTAAAAAAAACAAAACAAAATGAAATCATGGGGTGTTTTCCTATAGAACTGAATCTTTACTTATTCAGCGTTTGAAATAGCCGTACGTCCGACCGACCGAGACGCATGAATTTTGTCACGGGCGCTCTTTTTTTTTTTTTGAATAGACGTCCGACTGGACTGTTAAAATATCCGCTAAATGAAATTTAGATAAATAAAATCTCTGACCGTACGAAATCAATAAACTAGTCAAATTGTTTTTAAAATACATTTGATTGGAATGGAAGCTATGGACGACAGGACTATAAGAACGACAGATTTTGCATTTCTGTGCATATTTTAAGCCATGTATGTGCTATGCATCAAACTAGTACAGCGTATAATGTAGTGCATTTACAAATAATAATAATAATAAATAAAGGAATTCAGATTCTGAGCTAATTTTGCTTTTAAAAACAGAAACGATTGTTAGACATACTTAAAGAAAACTTACGAAAACGGAAGGTATTCATCAGCCATGTTGATTTTAATCTCGGTCCTTGATGTGTAATGACCACAGTCCTCCACATCTTTATACCCTCCAAAGATGAAAATCGCGAGGTGATTGAAGGAAAGGGTTTTCCGGGAGGCGGTAATAATTAACTTGTATGAGTTTTCCATTTTTAACTTTTAATTTTGATATGTGAAAAATAAAATATCCTTTAGAATTAAGAGAATTAAGAGGTTGACACTTCGTGACGACGCACTATGACAATGCATATGTAATTAACCTAATTCATCATGTTCATATGACGTATGTTTCGTTTTAATTTAACCCGGTAAATTTATTCTGGCTTCAAAAATACCGCTCTGTCACGACATACCTGCGCAGAAGTACAATGTGACCTGATAATTGCTGTTTTATAATTACTGTTTTAACATGTCCTAAGCTATGAATTATACACAGATTTAGTGTGTAAATCATTAAATTAAACTAAGTAACTTTCTGAGGGAATAAAAAAAAAATATATATGTGTGTCTTTATACAAATTTAGCCCTATAATGTGTATGTTGTATATAGTATACATTGACGGATTCAGAGGGACAATTTCGTCAGAAAATTTTACAAAATAGGGTAAAAATAACGCATTTGGAGAGTGAAACCCTCCCCATCCTCTTCTAAAACCAAAAATAATAGTGGAACCCACCCCCTCCCTCCCATTGAAAAAAGTCCCTGGATCCGCCACTATATTATTATTACCAAACTTAGTCCTCAGCATCACGATGATATAACCGTGATTTTTATTGGTCAACCCTCACGAGACTAATTTGGAGATTGTGAACCCCAGATAAGATTAAGTCGAAAATGGCTACAGTCATGTTATTGGTTTTAATCTGCGTTTCCACAGTAGGCTTAACTTTTTCCAAGTCAATAAAAACATGCACTCTCCCCTGTAGAGAAATTACGGTTTTTTCTGCTAAGGTGAGAGATGTTTACGTAACTTCGTGTCACCTACAGAAAGTGACAATAATAGGTGACCCGAGCGCCGTGCGAATCCACCCTCGCAGACCTCTGAAGTCTAGGAACTCACTTTGTGGTAAGCAACTTTTCAATACAATTTAGAAAATTTAACTATGCACGCCTAGTGACTGTGCATAATCATGTACATGTAGGAGTCTGAAGTTTTTTCAATAATAGAGCTAAAAAATACACCCTAATAGAAAACACGTGTTTTTATTTTAGTAGGGTGTGTGGGTTTTTTATTTTATTTTATTTTAACTCTATTATTGAAAAAAACTTAAGACTCCTGTGGTATAATGTATTTGTGGGAATATTTACTCCACAATATCATCGGGTTCGTTACCCCAAATACAGACTGAACCAAAAATCTCGGAGAAATATACATATTAGTTTTAAGCATAGAAAATTAATATCTCGCCAGCTTGTTATTATCAATGATCAGATGAATATTTGTATAAAGATATACTACCTACCATTCTTGTGTGTGCGTATGTTTATGTTCTAAAAAAACACGAAAATTTAAGATTTTTTTCATATTTTGAGACGCCCCCTCTGAATTCTTTTACAGAACCCTTTCGCGTGATTGGCGTGAGAAAGACAACAGAAAGGCGACGTACACGTAAGTCACGATAATTATTACTTTGTAAGAAGTAAAACAAATGGGGTACATTATCAAATACAAATAAGTAGAGTCACACAGATGAGTATACCAATAATACACTGTCGCTATGACACATTATCTCAAGATACCCATCAATTTAGAACGCATACAGCAAAAAGGCCATTCATTTCAAGCCATTGGTAAGCAGAATAAAAGATGTCAAGTGACACTGATTATTGCAAGAACCCACAAAGAACATGAGATACAACTTGTATACATTGTAATTATCTCTGTTTTAGCAAGTACAAGAGGTCCAGAAGTGTCAACAGAAGTGTCAAGAGTACCTCAGAAAGGTAAGGCTTTTGGTACTCACACGACAATACAAAGTCTAAATTAAACGCCCTCCAGTTTTCAATGAAAGCACTTTTGTAAACAGTGAGGACCATTGGGAAATAACAAAATAGAAAATCACCAGATGAAACTTATCATTTTGTTTGGTTCTGAAATTCAGATTTCTGACTTCAATATTAACATTAACAACTGTGAACAACTACCTTTTATGAAATTGTAGCATTTGATATTTAGTCACAGTTAAAAAAAATTTTATAATTATTTATTGCATTTAATTTTGTTGATTTTTTTTTTATAGTTTCAACACAAACAACTACACAATGGAGACCCAAAGAGAGACTCTGGAATTTGTTGACCAAACAAAATATGGTCACAGGTTAGAATTTTCAAAAGAAAAAAAAAAAAAAAATTGCATTCATATTTTTAGGCATTATTTTGATGTAGTTTACCCCTGCATTATTTCTTTTTCCCATTTTTACGAAATGACAATGTCTTCTTGAGCACTAAGTTTATCTCTAGATAAGGTCTTAGGAGCAAGTATTATCCACCCAATTACATATGATTATTCTATTATCAAATTTGGACTCGATGACTTTCTCATTCTACCTGCTTTTTTTTAAATTAAAAGTACTTCCTATTTCAGGAGTGCCCAACAGTGTTGAGGAAGATGATGATGATTTGTCAAATGGTAATGTAAAAAAGATAGAAATTAAAATGATCTTAAGATCAGATTTTTTAAATATAGCTTAATTTCATCCACATCAAAATGTAAAGGTTGTATATAATAAGCAATCATTTTTTTCTTGGCATTTATTAAATATTTTCCTTTAATGATATCAATTAAGATCAAATATTTTAACATATAGTTTAATTTTGTCCACATTATAAGATAAAGGTATATATGATAAAGCAATCATTTTTTTTTTCTCTTTGTGCATCAAATATTTTCTTTTAATTGATATATTTTTCCTATATAAATAGGTTTTCTGGCATGGGCTGTTACAATAACAGTTGCAGCTAAAATTCTTATTGTTGTCATCATCAAACTGAGGGCAAAACTTCACCAACATTACCAGCTGTTGAATGCATCTCAGATGACGAACATGTCAGTAAACGCAACTAGCTCACAGACCTCTGACCCAACGAATACCAGTTCGTCCACCCAAACATCAGACATGACCTATCCAGAGACCTCTAGGCAAACTCAAAATGTGTCCGTCCAAACACAAACACCGCCAAAAACAACAGCTACTTCAACCCAAACCAAATCTCCTTTTTGCAGAAAAAAGAAGAATGCAAACCAGAGCATCAGCCAAGCAACTTCAGAAAAAATGATTTTTTCTCTCCTCTTGAGATTCTTGTAAAATTCAGTATGCAAGTATAATAGAGTATTCTGTAAATTATAAACAATGCACTAGTCATATTTTTTAATGACTGACTTGATAGTGGAGAAAGGGACATAATTCATCTATATATTTTTGGGGTCTTTTGTTGAGAAAAAAATGCGAGTAATCATTAAGAGTAAATGTCCACATGTAAAATAGAAATTTAATCTGTGGTAGTCATAATGTTTTTTATATGGTTGCCTACTTCCTTTTTATCATATGATGGTTGTGTATAACATTTCATGTGTGAGCACCATTTATTAATGAATGAGAATGTTTTGGCAAATGGACATTAAAAGCAAATGTTCATATTTTGTAATACATTTTTTTTTTACTTACCTTTACATTGTATCTTTTTTTTGGTATCATTGGAATTTTGATACTGATTTATGGGGTTGTTGACATTGTATTTACCTCTTAATTTTACCTAGGGGTGCAGGTAACTAAAGTTTATTAATTAAAATATCATTTTTATTCTTTTTTCGATAGACGGGTAACGAAAGGGTAAAACTTTTCACACTTTGATAATCTATCATTGAGAAAAGTTGATGTTAAAATAAATATCAATGTGATGCAACAGAGTTGATTTATA